>NC_041401.2:177290717-177590717 GCF_900747795.2 Erpetoichthys calabaricus
GTACAGCGAGTAAAACGACATTACCTCCTATTTTTTTTTTACGCCATAGTTGAAGCCCCTAACGTTGCGGTCAGCAAGTCGGCTAACATCCGCCATGTGCCGTCTTTCAGTTGCGAGAAGCAGATCATAGAATGGTTGAAACTGTTGCCCCTAACGTTGCGCCACGGCGTGTGGTTCGTTTATACCTCGTGTGTTCTCATTAAACTTTTATCTCGCGAATATGTTATTGCAATCCGCAGCGGGAGCGTTTCTATAAACTTAATTTAAACTTACGTTTTACACTGTGCTTTCTTTCCCTTATGAACATGCTTGTATGCTTAACTCGCTCCGTTCTCAATTGTTTAATTAATTTTTTGCTCTTAGCTGTTCGCGGCTCTTCCTCCATTTCCCCCTACTTCGTTCTTTTATCTCGCGAATATGTTATTGCAATCCTTAACGGGAGCGTTTCAATAAACTGATTGAAAATAGTTTTGCATTTACCTTTTTAGTAAAAGGCGAGCTTTTAAGCCTGAGAAATCACCCCGTAAATGCACACGTTTAATTGCACATGTGTTAATATGTATGCTTACACAGTATTAAAAGACAGTCAAAAATTAACGTCATTTACCTTCGTTCCCGCGTGTGACTCGTGCTGTAAATCTCTTCCTTGTTTTTAGTTCACGTGATTACGTAGGAGGCGTGATGACGCGATACGTGACTCCGCCTCCTCCATTACAGTGTATGGACAAAAAATATGTTCCAGTTATGACCATTACGCTTTGAATTTCGAAATGAAACCTGCCTAACTTTTGTAAGTAAGCTGTAAGGAATGAGCCTGCCAAATTTCAGCCTTCCACCTACACGGGAAGTTGGAGAATTAGTGATGAGTGAGTCAGTCAGTCAGTCAGTGAGTGAGTGAGTCAGTGAGGGCTTTGCCTTTTATTATTATAGATAGATAGATACTTTATAAATCCCAAGGGGAAATTCACAAGTCGTACACGGAGCTGCTGAAAAGGCTGCCACTCTCGGCGGCGCCTGAGTCAACTCTCTGCAGCAGGGCGGCACATGTGTACGGGCGCCGTTCTCATTCCCTACCACCTTTGCCATCACTTCCCCTACCTCTTCATATCTTAAATCATTCTTGAGGCAGATTGAAGACTTAAATGCCAGCTTAAATGAAAAATTAAAACGCACTAAGTAATTGCAACACAAACACTGACTTTATCAGTTTTAACGCAAAAAGATGCCATTGGAAGAAGAGAAGAAGCGGGCCGCTAGGGTGGAGAAAAGAAGAGCTGCTCAGGAAGCAGCAAGCGTATCAACCTGTAAGCAAACAAATGCTAAACGTACAGAAGAAGAGGATGAGAACTAGGAATGCTCAAGTTGAGTGTATTTGCGCTGTTACTGGTACAGTATAATTGCAAACTGTAAGTAAACACAAACATACGAAACCAGAACTATAGCTCATTCATTTACCAAACCTGCTAATTTCAGTTTTAAGGTTGTGGGTGTTACTAACAGAGCTATTTAATAGATATAATATCCAAGTGCAATCAGAGAACTGATTTAAGAAGGCAAGTATTCAGAAAGTAGACCTATTCAAACAACCACCAGAGGGCACTACAGTCTAACCTCGGTGACATTTTGTAACCTGTTCTAGCTACTCTGTTAAGTCCATGCGGGGCCATTGGAGGCTTTTTTCCCAAGCAATTGTTGAAGTTGATTGGACTCCTATATTATCTAAGCTGTCATTATTTGTCAGATTTCACCTTGATTGTGTCCGCCCAGAAGTTCACAACAGATTTGCAGCCATACCACCTGCAATTCAGAAGAGGTCATACACCTGAGGTGAAGCATGTGTGGGTCCAGCATGTGTGGGTCCAGCCAGTACTTGGATGGGAGACCACCTGGGAAAAGCTTGGGTTGCTGCTGGAAGATGCTTTGGTGAGTCCAGCTGGGTGGTGCTTGCCCTGTGGTTTGAACGTCGATCCCAATGCCCCAGTGCAGTGACAGAGACACTGTGATGTAAAAATGGAGCCATCCTTTCGATGAGACATAAAACCGAGGTCCTGACACTCTGTGGTCATAAAAGATTCTTGGGCATCCTTCATGAAGATCAGGGTGTTTCCTGACATCCAGGCTAAATTGCCCTCCATGGCCTAGTCATTATGGCCCCCCCCTAATCATTCTGTCTCTGAGTCTCTCTCTCTCTCTCTCTCTCACTACTTCACCACCCAACTGCTAATGTGTGGTGAGTGTACTGCTGCAAAAATGCCTGCCATCGCATCATCCAGGCAGATGTTGCACATTATTGGTAGTTGAAGTGGCTCATCACTTACTAAAGTGCTTTGAGAGGTGAGAAAAGCGCTATATAAATTTAAAGAATTATTACTTTTTAAAGGAATTTAGCAATATGCTATATAGATTATTGTTTTGTCATTTCTATTGTTTTATTATGTTTGTCATTTAGTAATTTTCCTAGTGAATAGTTTAATTCTAATTTTAATTCTATAAATATTAATTTTAAGGTGGCGCAGTGGGTAGCGCTGCTGCCACGCAGTTAGGAGACCTAGGTTCACTTCCTGGGTCCTCCCTGCGTGGAGTTTGCATGTTCTCCCCGTGTCTGCGTGGGTTTTCTCCGGGTGCTCTGGTTTCCTCCCACAGTCCAAAGGTTAGGTGGATTAGCGATTCTAAATTGTCCCTAGTGTGTGCTTGGTGTGTGTGTGTGTGTGTGTGTGCGCGCGCCCTGGGCTGGCGCTCTGCCCGGAGTTTGTTTCCTGCCTTGTGCCCTGTGTTGGCTGGAACTGGCTCCAGCAGACCCCCGTGACCCTGTAAATATGATATAGTGGTTTGGATGATGGATGGAATATTGTTTTGTATAATTTGGGTTATGTATGTGGGGTGCATGTATGCAGTGTGCTCTGTCTCTGTCTCCATTTGGGGAACACCCTTTTTTTTTTTTTAGTTTAGTTCAGTTTAGCACCATCACCCTTTTGTCTCAACATAGTAGTGCTTACTGTCTCGGAGCTTGGAAGGTGGCCTCAAGACACATGTGTAACTATATAATTGTGTGTGTGTGTATGTATATATATATATATATATATATATATATATATATATATATATATATATATATATATATATATATATATATATATATATATATATATATATATATATATAGATATCTATATCTATATCTATATATATCTATATATATCTAGATATAGATATATATAGATATAGATATATATATATATCTATATATATATATAGATATATATATATATAGATATATATATATATCTATATCTATATATATCTATATCTATATATATCTATCTATATCTATATATATATAGATATATATAGATATATATATATATATATAGATATAGATAGATAGATATAGATATATATAGATAGATATAGATATAGATATATAGATATAGATATATATATATATATATATATATATATATATATATATATATATATATATATATATATATATATATATATATATATGTGTATATATATAGGTATATATATATAGGTATATAGATATATAGATATATATATAGGTATATAGATATATAGATATATATATATAGATATATATATATAGGTATATATATATATATATAGATAATATTATCTATCTATCTCTGGCAGAACTTCAACCACATCCCGAGGGAGGTGGGGGACATTGAGTCCGAATGGGCCATGTTCCGTGCCTCTATTGTTGAGGCGGCTGACCGGAGCTGTGGCTGTAAAGTGGTCGGTGCCTGTCGTGGCGGCAATCCCCGAACCCGTTGGTGGACACCAGTGGTGTGGGATGCCGTCAAGCTGAAGAAGGAGTCCTACAGGACCCTTTTGTCCTGTGGGACTCTGGAGGCAGCTGATGGGTACTGGCAGGCCAAGCGGAATGCGGCTTTGGTGGTTGCTGAGGCAAAAACTCGGGCGTGGGAGGAGTTTGGGGAGGCCATGGAGAACGACTTTCGGACGGTAACAAGGAGATTCTGGTCCACCGTCCGGCATCTCAGGAGGGGGAAGCAGTGCAGTGTCAACACTGTATATGGTGGGGATGGTGTACTCCTGACCTCGACTCGGGACGTTGTGAGTCGGTGGGGGGAGTACTTTGAAGACCTCCTCAATCCCACTAAGATGCTTTCCAATGAGGAAGCAGAGCCTGGGGACTCGGAGGTGGGTTCCCCCATCTCTGGGACTGAGGTCACCGAGGTGGTCAAAAAACTCCTTGGTGGCAGGGCCCCGGGGGTGGAGTTCCTCAAGGCTCTGGATGTTGTAGGGCTGTCTTGGTTGACTCGTCTCTGCAACATCGCATGGACATCAGGGACAGTGCCTCTGGATTGGCAGACTGGGGTGGTGGTCCCCCTCTTTAAGAAAGGGGACCGGAGGGTGTGTTCCAACTACAGAGGGATCACACTCCTCAGCCTCCCTGGAAAAGTCTATTCGGGGGTTCTGGAGAGGAGGGTCCGTCGGATAGTCGAGCTTCGGATTCAGGAGGAACAGTGTGGTTTTCGTCTTGGTCGCGGAACAGTGGACCAGCTCTACACCCTTAGCAGAGTCCTGGAGGGTGCATGGGAGTTTGCCCAACCAGTCTACATGTGTTTTGTGGACTTGGAAATGCATTCGACCATGTCCCTTGGGGAATCCTGTGGGGGGTACTCAGAGTATGGGGTACTGGACCCCCTTATAAGGGCTGGTCGGTCCCTGTACGATCAGTGCCAGAGCTTGGTCCGCATTGCCAGCAGTAAGTCGAACCTGTTTCCAGTGAGAGCTGGACTCCGCCAAGGCTGCCCTTTGTCACCGATTCTGTTCATAACTTTTATGGACAGAATTTCTAGGCGCAACCAGGGTGTTGAGGGGGTCCGGTTTGGTGGACTCAGGATTGGGTCACTGCTTTTTGCAGATGATGTTGTCCTGTTTGCTTCATCAGGCCATGATCTTCAGCTCTCTCTGGATCGGTTAGCAGCTGAGTGTGAAGCGGCTGGCATGGGAATCGGCACCTCCAAATCCGAGACCATGGTCCTCAGCCGGAAAAGGGTGGAGTGCCCTCTCAGGGTTGGTAGCAAGATCCTGCCCCAAGTGGAGGAGTTCAAGTATCTTGGGATCTTGTTCACGAGTGAGGGAAGAATGGAGCGTGAGATCGACAGGCGGATCGATGCAGCATCCGCAGTAATGTGGGCTCTGCATCGGTCTGCCGTGGTGAAAAAGGAGCTGAGCCATAAGGCAAAGCTCTCAATTTACCAGTCGATCTATGTTCCTACCCTCACCTATGGTCATGAGCTATGGGTAGTGACCGAAAGAACAAGATCGCGAATACAAGCGGCTGAAATGAGTTTCCTCCGCAGGGTGTCTGGGCTCTCCCTTAAAGATAGGGTGAGAAGCTCAGTCATCTGGGATGGGCTCAGAGTAGAGCCGCTGCTCCTCCGCATCGAGAGGAGTCAGATGAGGTGGCTCGGGCATCTAATCAGGATGCCTCCTGGACGCCTCCCTGGTGAGGTGTTCTGGGCACGTCTAACCGGGAGGAGGCCCAGGGGAAGACCCAGGACACGCTGGAGGGACTACGTCTCTCGGCTGGCCTGGGAACGCCTTGGGATTCTCCTGGAAGAGCTAGAAGAAGTGGCCGGGGAGAGGAAGTCTGGGCATCTCTGCTCAAGCTGCTGCCCCCGCGACCCAACCTCGGAAGAGAATGGATGAATGGAAGCGGAAGAGAATGGATGGATATATATAATATACTGTATATATGTACTGTATGTGTGTGTGTGTGTGTGTGTGTGTGTGTATATGTGTGTGTGTGTATATATATATATATATATATATATATATATATATATAATATTGTCAAACACGTGCGCATGGGACGCAGCTAAAGGGCTTGAGTGACGGCACTTCTGAGATATGCTGGGAGGTGGCACAGTGCACAGACTCTTTTTCTCTCTTACCTGCAGACCATTCCCGGGAGATTCCACCTGGCTCTCGTGACATCATTTCTGGGACCGAGCCAATGGAAGGTAGACCTTACTGGCTCCGGCCCCTCTGATGTCACGTCCAGGCCTGAACCAATGGAGAACGAACACGTCCCTGATCCTTATGACTTCACTTCCTGTCTTCCCCTTTAAAACCCTGCCCTTTGTCCTAATTCCTCAGTCTTGTGCATACAATTGAGTCCAAGACATCAGTGCTGTTTATTTGCATAAAAACGACTTTTGCAGCCAGGGTACCAGATTATACGGGTGGCTGCCCCAAACCTTTATCTGAGTATGTCTCGTTTTTGTGACAATATATATATAATATACGAGCCTAGTAATAGCTGGTTACTCAACAAATGAATAAAAGTTCAGCCTCAATTATTCTAAATATAAGTATTATCTAAAAAATTTTAAGAACATTTGAGAGTTATTGATAGGAGGTACAGCTCCTATGAACCGGGAAACAACCCAATAAGGAGGAAAAAGATCATAATATATAAGGATAATATTTAAGTGGGCCTGAAAGCAGCCATCCTTTAGATAGCGTTATAGCTCAAATAATACTCTACCCAAATATCCTGATAAAACCTCTGAATCCCCTACATATATTGAGTTATTCTATTACATTAGAAGAAATTATGCTAGAACTAGTAATAAGAAAAAGATTTTTCTCCAAGCACAAGTATGAGTTAGATCGGACAAATCATTAACAATTAAATGAACCCCACAAGAGGGAAAAATAATGGACATATAAAATCAAGGAAAACCTATTTATTCGTAAACCTTACACAAGAGTGCCTAAAGGAAAGACTAAAAGAGAAAAATGGAACTCGGCAAACTCGAGCCCTGCCTGTTTACCAAAAACATTGCCTTCAGCTAATCATGTATTGAAGGTCCTGCCTGCCCAGTGGCTCAAGTTTAACGGCCGCGGTATCTTGACCGTGCAAAGGTAGCGTAATCAGTTGTCCTTTAAATGAGGACTAGTATGAATGGCCCAATGAGGGCTCAACTGTCTCTTTTCTCCTGTCAATTAAACTGATCTACCCGTGCAGAAGCGGGTATAAAAACATAAGACGAGAAGACCCTGTGGAGCTTTAGACCTAATCCAAACACTACAAACCCTATAAAAACTATAGGCAAACCTTGTGTTATGGCCAAAAGTCTTAGGTTGGGGTGACCACTGAGAACAAATTAACCTCAGAGACGATTGAAGCACAGCTTTATTAACTAAGAATGACAATTCTAAGTATCAGAGCATCTGTCATTAAGATCCAGACTAATCTGAACCAAGTTACCCCAGGGATAACAGCGCAATCTTTTCCAAGAGCCCAAATCGACGAAAAGGTTTACGACCTCGATGTTGGATCAGGACATCCTAATGGTGCAGCCGCTATTAAGGGTTCGTTTGTTCAACGATTAAAGTCCTACGTGATCCGAGTTCAGACCGGAGTAATCCAGGTCAGTTTCTATCTATGAAGTTATTTATCCTAGTACGAAAGGATTGGATAAATAGGGTCAATATTAAAAACACACCCTACTTTAACCTATTGAAACCAAATCAAATAGATAATAAAGAACATATTTCAACCCAAGAACAGGGCTAGTTAGAGTGGCACAGTCCGGTAATTGTAAAAGGCCTAAGCCCTTTCTACCAGGGGTTCAGTTCCCCTCTCCAACTATGACCATTATTACACTAATTATCAACCCATTAATATATATTATTCCCATCTTATTAGCCATGCCTTTCTTACTTTAGTCGAACGAAAAATCTTAGGTTATATACAACTTCGTAAAGGACCGAATATTGTAGGCCCTTATGGCCTACTGCAACCCATTGCCGATGGAGTAAAGTTATTTATTAAAGAACCAGTAAAACCATCAACTTCCTCCCCTACATTATTTCTTATTACCCCTACACTAGCTCTTACACTTGCTCTCATATTATGAATCCCACTTCCAATACCACTCACACTAACCAACCTAAACCTGACAAACTTATTTATCCTTGCAGTATCCAGCTTATCAGTATATTCTATTCTTGGGTCTGGATGGGCCTCAAACTCCAAATATGCCTTAATTGGGGCCCTACGAGCAGTCGCCCAAACAATCTCATATGAAGTTACCTTAGGACTTATTATCCTATCATTAATCCTATTCACCGGAGCTTTTACCCTCAACATATTTAACTCAGCGCAAGAAGCTATCTGACTAATTTTACCAGCATGACCAATAGCCGCAATATGATTTATTTCAACCCTTGCTGAAACAAACCGCACCCCTTTTGATCTAACAGAAGGAGAATCGGAACTAGTATCTGGTTTTAATGTTGAATATGCAGGAGGGCCTTTTGCACTTTTCTTCCTAGCAGAATACACAAACATTTTATTAATAAATGCTTTATCTGCCATCCTATTTCTTGGCCCATCATTTAACACAATTAATATTAACCTTAATTGAGCTATTAAGACAGTAATTCTTGCCATTATACTCCTCTGAGTCTGTGCCTCTTACCCACGCTTCCGATATGATCAACTTATGCACCTAGTATGAAAAATTTTTTTACCTTTAACCCTCGCCATGGTCGCCTGACATATTTTTCTGCCAATCTCTATAGCAGGCTCCCCGCCACAACTTTAGGCACTATGCTCGAAAGCTAGGGACTACTTTGATAGAGTAGAATATAGGGGTTCAGACCCCCTTAGTGCCTAGAAAAGAAGGATTTGAACCTTCACCGGAAAGATCAAAACTTTCAGTGCTCCCATTACACCACTTCCTAGTAGGGTCAGCTAATTTAAGCTTTTGGGCCCATACCCCAAATATGTTGGTTAAAATCCTTCCCCTACTAATGAGCCCTTATATTTTATTTATCATATTAATTAGTCTTGGATTAGGAACAACCCTAACATTCACTAGCTCCCACTGACTTCTTGCGTGAATAGGCCTAGAAATCAATACACTTGCTATTATTCCATTAATAACAAACCGCCATCATCCACGAGCTGTAGAAGCTGCAACAAAATATTTTATTACACAAGCTGCAGCTGCGGCCATCTTACTATTCGCAAGCATTTATAATGCTTGACACTCTGGACAATGACTTATTCAAGACATATCTATACCAGTTTCCACATTAATAACTCTTGCCATCGCCATTAAACTTGGAATTGCCCCCATACACTTTTGATTGCCAGAAGTTATACAAGGAATTACTCTTAATACTGGACTAATTCTAGCCACGTGACAAAAACTCGCACCACTTGCCCTTCTCCTACAAATTTCACACAATATTAAACCAGAATTATTAATTATTCTAGGTTTAACATCTACAGTAATTGGAGGCTGAGGCGGACTTAATCAAACTCAAATTCGAAAAATTATAGCATATTCATCTATTGCTCATCTAGGCTGAATCATTTCCATTATTCATTTTATGCCAACTCTCGCCATAATTAATTTATTTATTTATATCATTATAACAATCACCATATTTATAACATTTAATTCATTAAACTCACCTACAATTAATACTCTCGCTACTAACTGATCTAAATCCCCAATCTTAGCCGCCATTACTGCACTTGCTCTTCTTTCCTTAGGAGGTCTCCCACCACTATCTGGATTTATACCAAAATGACTCATTCTTCAAGAACTTACTAATCAAGGACTTGCCCCAACGGCAACCTTGCTCGCCCTATCCGCCTTATTAAGCCTATTTTTTTATCTCCGACTTTCTTACTCCATACCCAATACATACCCTCAAACATTAAACTGAAATATAAAAATTACAATCCCTTTGACCCTTTCTATAATAATAATAATAATAATAATAACTATTGCCATACTTCCTATTACACCAACTATTACTTCTCTATTTTAGGAGTTTAGATTAACTTTAAACCAAAAGCCTTCAAAGCTTTAGATAGAGGTTAAAATCCACTAACTCCTGCTAACTAGGTTCTGCGAGACTTTATCCCACATCTTATGAATGCAACTCAGACACTTTAATTAAGCTAAAACCCTTCTAGGTGAGTAGGCCTCGATCCTACATACGTTTAGTTAACAGCTAAAAGCTTTAACCGGCAAGCTTCCACCTAGACTTCCTCCCGCCGTTGGCCTAAAAGACGGGAGGAAGCCCCGGCAGGCAGTAGCCTACGTCTCAGGATTTGCAATCCTGCATGATCTTCACCACAGAGCTGTGATAAGAGAAGGGATTAAACCTTCCTTTACAGGGCTACAACCTGCCGCTTAAACACTCAGCCATCTTACCTGTGACTATTACCCGCTGATTATTCTCAACAAACCATAAAGACATTGGCACCCTTTACCTTATCTTTGGTGCCTGGGCCGGAATGGTAGGTACCGCATTAAGCCTACTAATTTGTGCAGAACTTGGACAATCATATATATACACACATACAGTACATCTGGAAAGTATTCACAGTGCATCACTTTTTCCACATTTTGTTATGTTACAGCCTTATTCCAAAATGGATTAAATTCATTTTTTTCCTCAGAATTCTACACACAACACTCCATAATGACAACGTGAAAAAAGTTTGAGATTTTTGCAAATTTATTAAAAATAAAAAAATTGAGAAAGCACATGTACATAAGTATTCACAGCCTTTGCCATGAAGCTCAAAATTGTGCTCAGGTGCATCCTGTTTCCCCTGATCATCCTTGAGATGTTTCTGCAGCTTAATTGGAGTCCACCTGTGGTAAATTCAGCTGATTGGACATGATTTGGAAAGGCACACACCTGTCTATATAAGGTCCCACAGTTGACAGTTCATGTCAGAGCACAAACCAAGCATGAAGTCAAAGGAATTGTCTGTAGACCTCCGAGACAGGATTGTCTCAAGGCACAAATCTGGGGAAGGTTACAGAAAAGTTTCTGCTGCTTTGAAGGTCCCAATGAGCACAGTGGCCTCCATCATCCGTAAGTGGAAGAAGTTTGAAACCACCAGGACTCTTCCTAGAGCTGGCCGGCCATCTAAACTGGGCGACTGGGGGAGAAGGGCCTTAGTCAGGGAGGTGACCAAGAACCCGATGGCCACTCTGTCAGAGCTCCAGAGGTCCTCTGTGGAGAGAGGAGAACCTTCCAGAAGGACAACCATCTCTGCAGCAATCCACCAATCAGGCCTGTATGGTAGAGTGGCCAGACGGAAGCCACTCCTTAGTAAAAGGCACATGGCAGCCCACCTGGAGTTTGCCAAAAGGCACCTGAAGGACTCTCAAACCATGAGAAGGAAAATTCTCTGGTCTGATGAGACAAAGATTGAACTGTTTGGTGTGAATGCCAGGCGTCACATTTGGAGGAAACCTGGCACCATCCCTACAGTGAAGCATGGTGGTGGCAGCATCATGCTGTGGGGATGTTTTTCAGCGGTAGGGACTGGGAGACTAGTCAGGATAAAGGGAAAGATGACTGCAGCAATGTACAGAGACATCTTGGATGAAAACCTGCTCCAGAGCGCTCTTGACCTCAGACTTGGGCGACGGTTCATCTTTCAGCAGGACAACGACCCTAAGCACACAGCCAAGATATCAAAGGAGTGGCTTCAGGACAACTCTGTGAATGTCCTTGAGTGGCCCAGCCAGAGCCCAGACTTGAATCCGATTGAACATCTCTGGAGAGATCTTAAAATGGCTGTGCACCGACGCTTCCCATCCAACCTGATGGAGCTTGAGAGGTGCTGCAAAGAGGAATGGGTGAAACTGGCCAAGGATAGGTGTGCCAAGCTTGTGGCCTCATATTCAAAAAGACTTGAGGCTGTAATTGCTGTCAAAGGTGCATTGACAAAGTATTGAGCAAAGGCTGTGAATACTTATGTACATGTGATTTCTCAGTTTTTTTTTATTTTTAATAAATTTGCAAAAACCTCAAACTTTTCTCACGTTGTCATTATGGGGTGTTGTGTGCAGAATTCTGAGGAATAAAATGAATTTAATCCTTTTTGGAATAAGGCTGTAACATAACAAAATGTGGAAAAAGTGATACGCTGTGAATACTTTCTGGATGCACTGTATATATGTGTATGTATGTATGTATGTATGTATGTATGATATATATATATATATATATATAATGTAGATGTATATATAATATACACATTTCTAAAGTATATCCCTTGTGTTCTGTACGTTAAATCTTAAGAGGTGAGTCCACTATAACATCAGTGCTGAAGGACCAAGATATGTGTTCTGGCTGAGAGCAAAGATTCTTCAGAGTGTCATTGAGTATGGTGAATTTAGAATGTCTAAGTATGTCTGTTATCATTTGGATTTTCGGGCTTGTTGTCATTTTTGCTATGGTTTTGATTATGGACTGGAGTTGTTTGCTTTAGGTTGCATTTTTAGGCAAACTCTTTTTTAAGTATTTGATAAATCCTTGAAACATAAAGGAGCTATATTTAATTTTTAATCAAAGCACCAGTGGTTTACAGTCCCTTTTGAGTATTTTGAAATTACTTGAGCTTTAAAAGTCGTGTTTGCTGCTGTTGGGTCACGAGTTAGCATTGTCTTAAATGGTAATGGATCGCACATGGTTTGTGAAGTGGGTTGGGAAGGGTTGCAGCTGGTTGATTAAGCAATCAAAATTGCTCTGATGAAAAAAAACGATGCTCGTCCATGCATTTGACAAGGAATGAGTCTTTAAGACACTAAAGAGGGCAAGATTGGGTTTAAGCAAAAAAGAAGGAACCCTGATGTAAACCCATTTATTTCATTACAGGCTCATGAGGAGCCAGAAGGTTCAAAGGCAGGAAATTCCTCGGACATAGCCATATCATAGAGAGTTGCCTGGCTGGCAAACTGTGGGCAGAACTAGAGATGGAAGATCATTGGAAAAGGATCTCCCAAGGGCTAGTCAGTGAGAGTGTTCTGATTTTGTACATTTAAAATAGTGAAAACCATGCCAGGGCCTTCCTTAGCCAGCCCACAAATAGGCCTTACCCTGGGCAGCCTGACTCTGCTGGTGGGCTTTAGCCTAAATATCCTAAATACATCCTGAAATATTTCAAAATTCCCTTCAAGAGAAAGGAACAATAAAGACCTTTATAATTAAATATGTATTTATAATAAACAAAGAAGAACAAAAAAAAACACACACACA
The DNA here is from genome assembly GCF_900747795.2 of Erpetoichthys calabaricus. Taxonomy (NCBI): domain Eukaryota; kingdom Metazoa; phylum Chordata; class Cladistia; order Polypteriformes; family Polypteridae; genus Erpetoichthys; species Erpetoichthys calabaricus. The sequence goes on from NC_041401.2 coordinate 177,303,807, forward strand.
CAGAGGCACAAAAGTAATTTCCCTAAAAAGGCAATACAAAGCAAACAAAGTCCAAGATGAAGTTCAATACTCAAAACCACAAAGAGAATATCCTGAAAATCAGTACTAATGCACACTTTCCAAATGCCGATGAAGCACTGAAGGATCCACTCTTCATACTCGTAATCTATAGGCTAAAGGCAGTTCCACCCACAAAACTCAACCAACAAACAAGAACATCTATAGATAATAGTAACAAAAATACATAAATACAATAAACATCTTAAATTTAATACGTCACAATAAACAAAGGCCTGAAAACGAAAAATAAACATAAACCAGGGAACACAGCATGGCTGAAACATGACAGAGGGAAGTACCTACTGTTGTAGATGAAGACTCCCTCGACTCAAGCAGCATAAGTAGTCAAAGGCTGTTGTGTCCTAGAAGGAAATCCTCAGACACCCTCATGGGCTACAATAACAAATAGAAGACAAAGGGTGGCATGAGGCTACTGAAGACCATTTAGGTCAACACCTGGTAGTTGAACCCTACTGCCCACGAAATAGTGGCTTTGGAGATGTGACAGTGCAGTCTGGATTCTGACTGCTCCCTCCTTTCACATGCTGTTTACCTTTTTCTCGGCCCACCTGGTCACGTTTCCAGATAATTCTGATCATGCTGCATTCAAATATGGGAGGCAGAAGGAAAAACGACTCAAAGCACAGTGCAATATAGCCATTGTGAAAGCCACATTGTTACTTCATTTTGAATTTAGTGCTTTGCTTGCCTTTCTGGATTTTGCTTTTGTATTGTGATTTTTTGAATACTTCCAGTTATGTGTTGCCAGATTTATGTTTTATTGCCCTGTCTCTTTTCACCGTGTTTTTTGTCAATAGCACTGATTTTGTATTTTCCTTTCCTCAATCTCTATTTTGTCTTGGCTACTCTTTTCAATCCTGCGTATCTCAAAATATATGTGTCCTTTTGTAATTACTGTGCCAACCTAGTTTTCCAAGGCATTTTCCTTCGTACCAAATTTGAGAGGTCACACTACAGGCACAGCAAGTCATTGTAAGCTTTGCAGAAGAAAGGAAGGTTGGGGGAGTGCAGTGCTCTCTGAGGCCACCAGAGGGTGCTCCGCTTCCGAGACTATGTACAGTACATCTGCCTCTATCGTTTTTGTCAGGTTCCAATTCCACTCATGTACGCCATTGTCCAAGTTTGTGGACGTGAGCTCTGTAAAGAGCTTATACTTTTGTTTTCCTTTGGCATTCTGGTTTCTAAGAAGAGACAGAAAGACTGGCACATGAGGGAGCATGTTTGTCATTTTGGAAGTTTGGTAAAAGGTAAAGTCGTCTCCAACAGCCAGATTAGCATTCTATTTAGGAAAGTCTAATGAAGAAGTAGACCCTTTTACTAATTTGACTTTTTTCTTGCAATTAGCCCGGTTACAATTACTGGTTTGAAATTTGTTGCTTTAGCTAGCATTTTGTGGGTGGACATAAACATCTGGGGTGCTCTTCTGGTACATTCTATACATGGTATTCTGTATGTCATCTTGCACATTCTGGGGGAGGCTACACAGCAGGATGGAAACGCCTAATAATTGATATTGGGACTTTACTTACTTCCCCACTTTGAGAACCAGATCATTTTAAACCAGTAATTCCGGAATGCTGACAGATAAGCTTGATGGACTGAATGGTCTTTTTGTTTTAAAAGTTGTAATTAAGTGCAACTATGTTCTTGCAAGATGAAAGAAATCACAGAGACATTCTTCAGGTGTGACACAAGGAGGTGGCTGTGATGGGTATTCCCAAAAAATTAAATGGATGTGTGAAGAAAATTGGAATTAGTTTTCAAAGGCCATGTAGTGGGCAAGAAGATTTGTTAAATTATCTTTATTTTTGTAATATTTTATTTTTGAAACCAGACAATTACAATGGCATGCTGTGCAATTAGACATATAATAACAAAATACAATACATAGAAAACAAAGGAAAAATAGAAATACAAAAAAATAAATCATTTAACCCCCACCAAGGAGAAAGAGAAAAGGATCCAACACGAGCAGAGAAAAAAGTTTTTTAATATGCTAGAACAATTAATAGCATATGACAGCCATTATTAGGACTTGCCTATTCTAAAATAGTATTAATGAATTCTTGACATATTTTTAAAAAGTTTTGGGCATATTTGCTAAGAGAGAATTAGATTTTTTTCTAGTTTAAGATAATACAAAGTATCCCTAAATCACTGAGTCATGGAATGTTGGTTGGGATTCTTCCAGTTGAGCAAGATAAGTCTGCATGCTAGTAGTGTGGTACAATCGATTTATCCCTACGTACTTTAATACCAGCCAGAAGTACACGAACTATCACCATTAAGAGATTAAAAGTGAATGTGACATCAAGGATGTCAGAGAAATGTGGAAAAGTTTGTGTTCAAATTGTTAATTCCCAAAACAGATGGCAGAGTATTGCTAGAGCTAGAGGTTTCTTACATTTCTTGATTATGTGTAATGGTGGTGCAGTAGTTAGCACTGCTGGTTCACAACTATGGCACCCTGGGTTCAAAACATATCCTGAACTCTCCTTCTGGTAAACCTGACTCCCTGTGACTGTGTGGGATTTCACCTCGTGCGCCTCACACATTGCAGAGACGATGATGTTCAGGTTAACTGGAACCTCAACAGAATTGTGCCCGATGGTTTCTCACTGACAGACAATGTTGAAGGGACTACCTGCACAGCCCTGTATTTAGAGTAAATTAGTCCATAAAATAAATTAATACATAGATTCAACTTTTATCAGGCCATACATAAACTGCTCAAAAAAATTAAAGGAACACTTTGAAAACACATCAGATCTCAATGGGGGAAAAAATCCTGCTGGATATTTTTACTGATATGGTAATGTGTTAGGAACGATAGGATGCCACATTGGTGATGGAAATGAAAATGATCAATCTACAGAGGGCTGAATTCAAAGACACCCCGAAAATCAAAGTGAAAAAATGATGCGGCAGGCAGGCGAGTCCAGCAACTCCAAATCATACTCAGTAGTTTGTGTGGCCCCCACATGCTTGTATGCATGCCTGACAACATTGGGACCATGGAAGGTGTCCAGGGGGATATCCTCCCAGATCTGGACCAGGCCATCACTGAGCTCTTGGACAGGCTGAGGCATCAAATGAACCAAAACATAATTTTCCACCCAGAGGTGTTCTATTGGATTGAGGTCTGGCGAGCAAAGCATGGAAGTCAGTCAATGGTATCAATTCCTTCATCCTCCAGGAACTGCCTGCATACTCTCGCCACATGAGGCTGGGCACTGTTGAGCACCAGGAGGAACCCAGGAGCCATTGCACCAGCATAGGGTTTGACAATGGGGCCAAGGATTTCATCCAGTAACCCAATGGCAGTCAAGGTGCCCGTTGTCTAGCCTGTAGAGGTCTGTGCGTCCCTACATTGGATATGCCTCCCCAGACCAGTCATGCTGAACGATGTTACAGGCAGCATAACGTTTACCACGGCTTCTCCAGACCCTTTCATGTCTGTCACATGTGCTCAGGGTGAACCTGCTCTCATCTATGAAAAGCACAGGGGACCAGTGGTAGACCTGCCAATTCTGGTATTCTATGACAAATGCCAATTGAGCTCCATGGTGCCGGGCAGTGAGCACAGGGCCCACTAGAAGATGTTGGGCCCTCAGGCCACCCTCATGAAGTCTGTTTCTGATTGTTTGGTCAGACATTCATACCAGTGGCCTGTTGGAGGTAATTTTGTAGGCTCTGCCAGTGCTCATCCTGTTCCTCCTTTGCCCAAAGGAGCAGATACTGGTGGTGGGTCCTGCTGATGAGTTAAGGACCTTCTACGAGGGGCCCTGTCCGGCTCTCCTAGAGTAACTGCCTCTCTCCTGGAATCTCCTCCATGCCCTTGAGAATGTGCTGGGAGACTTAGCAAACCTTCTGGCAAGGACAGGCACATATTGCTATGCCTGCTATCCTGGAGAAGTTGGACTACCTGTGCAACCTCTGTAGTTTTCCAGGTATCGCCTCATGATACCAGTAGTGACACTGACCGTAGCCAAATGCAAAACTAGTGACAAAACAGATGAGGAGGGAAAATGTCAGTGGCCTCTCCCCGTTAAACTATTCCAGTCTGGTGGTTGTCTCATTGTTGCCTGTCTAGTGCAATTGTTATTAATGTCATTAACACCAAAGCAGCTGAAACAGATGAACAAGCCCCTCTGCTACTTAACTGACCAGATCAATAGCCCCCAAGTTTCACTGACTTGATGCTATACTCTCATTAAAAAGTGTTCCTGTAATTTTTTTGAGCAGTATAATTTAAAAAAAGATTTATCATGATTACAGCACCTATGTTGTCATAACCTTAACATCTGACTCAATTTATTATATAGTGACTTACATGCCTATTATGTTGTATCCTTCACATCTTTTATGTAGTATATGTTGTATCAAACCATTATATGGTATGCCATCTGTTATATGGTGTAATACATATCCATTATATCATGAGCTTTTATCAGGCCACAAAATGAAGTAAAAAAGACAAAATATTGATCTATCTGTTATATAGTGCCTTACTATTTATTAATCCTCTGTCCACTGGTGCTGGCATTAGCATGCCTAGTGTAAAATAGCGTAAGTTGCCAATGGAGTCATACAATCAAGCGGCCTTACTTCTTTTGAGTCAGCTTCATGTTTATTACACTGACTTGCTGTCATACATTTGACCGCACTAATGCAAAACAGTTGGTAAAATAATGGAAAACTGAGTGCATCAGATAATAAAATAACACACTGTATAATGAGCCTACTGTGACAAATTTAACAGAGCATAATGGCCTATGAGCACCATCATTTTACTGTAACCTCTGAGTCTGATGAATGCATTCATGTCAAACTGTAAAACATTCTTCAGTTGCCAGGATGAAGACCACTTTTTGTGTTTTTTTTTTTTTTTTTTTGTTCAACCAAAATGATAACAAGAATCATACATAAGGAATATTCATTTATAAAAATACAAGCTCAAAAGACGAGATTACACAAGTTACGTGTGAATACATCTAGGGTTCTTGCTTACAAGATAAGAATCAGCACGGACTTGTCACATTTTCTGTGTAATGGATACCACTTCCTCCTCACTGGCGACGTGCCATGCTTTGGGTGACATTCAATCCTTTCATCCCATGAATCTAATCAGGTTTTTGAACAATAGGAAAGTACAAATGGTGTTGGCTGCCTCTTTGGTTCACAAGCACAAATGTGTTGTGCTGACTGAAATGTTACTTCAAATTCTAGTTTATATTTGTACACTACATGTAAGGTGCAAAGCAAATTCATAAAAATTAAAAAAAGGCATCAATAAAATTAGCATAGTATAGTGCAGTGGTTGGTGCTACTGCCTCACAACTCCAGAGTGCTGCGATCAAATCCTGGCCTGGTCACTACCTGTGTGGCATTTACATGTTCCCCCTTTGTTTCTGTGTACTTTTATCCAGTTCTTAGTTTTCTGCCCACATCAGAGGTCAGGCTGATTGGCCACTCTAAACTGGCTGGAGTGCATGAGTGCACAGGACCTTTCTGCTATTGAAGAGGGCCAGGAGAGCAAACATTTAAAATCAACTTCTAGCTCATTCAGTACCATGGCTGAAATGGGTATAAAAACAGGAGGTGGTGAGGGAAGGCAGAAGTGTTAAGTAGACTGAAGCAATTTGGGACTATTTATGACCTCAGTCAAGTGCTAGTCATGAGTCTTTGTGGGCTGCCACAAGTCGAATGAGACTTGAATTGGGAGGCCAGCTGGGATAGTGGCTCGCTGGCAGAGAACCAGGCGAAAGAAAAGTGTGAGAGCAAACATGAGAGAAAGAGAGGAATTAAACAAGTGAGGAAGGCTTTATAGCTGGGTGTGCCAACACATCTATTAGTCTGATTAAGAACCCTATGGCGATCCAATATTTGGTGCCCTATTCCTGTGTGCATGGACATTGAACTGATGAAATTAAAAGGTACTGGACCAGTTTTACCAAAGAATCAAAACTGAAGGGGTCATCCACAAAGGTTGACTTCAAGCATTATGAAAGGAATCCATCCATGGATCAATCCATTTTCTGGACATGAGGACAAAGCCTATCCTGACCACATCAGGATCAAGGCAGGACCACAACACTGAATGGAGTGCTGGTCCATCAAAAGGCACATCCAGTAGTGCCAGACTGATTTAGAGTTATCAATCAACTGAATAATATGAAAAATGAGACTTTACAATATCGAAAAGGTACAACATTTCATTTTTAGCAGACCAAAGGTGTCATTACAACTGCTGGCGACTGAGCTTTAATTATTGATTCATACTGTATATTAATTTTTCAGACTAACTTATTCCAATTTATCCTATCTTGGTAACTGTTGGGATGCAATACCAGTTCATATAAAGGCACCAACACTAACATCAGGACAAATTAAGAGTCAACAACCAACTGAATAATTTGAAGAATGAGACATTACAGTGAAGAAAAGGAGAGATAATCTATATTACTAAACGAAGGTTGCATATATGCATGGACGCAGGACGACGGACGCAGGTTGCCAGACACATTGAAGCGCACGCGCACTGTGACTCAGCGCCCCAGATTCAAACCCAGCGGCTTCCCAGACTCAGTAGGTAGCGCCCAAACAACACAACACAACCTGTAAACTAAACTTCAGGTCACAATACAACCACCGCCCGAACGAGCACACCGCCGCATATAAAACCTTCATTTAGTAATGTTTACAAAGGTTGTATATATGCACGGATGCTTCCCAAAGTCAGTAAGTAGCGCCCAAACAACACAACACAACCTGTAAACTAAACTTGAGGTAAAGTGTGCATGCCAACAAGTTGCCATGGTGACATATTTAAACATAGACATAGAATAACTAGACGCCTCATGACTAGCAGAATCGTACGTCAACGTCGCCGCCATATTGTGAGTGGCACTGCTGTGGAGTGAAGTAATGAATAATGTGCTGCTTGGGATTGTACAAACTGCTGTACGCTCCAAACCAGATCCCGGGGGATTACATTTCATAGGTAAGGCTGAACAATTGTTTTGGTTATATTTGGCCGTTAGAAAATCCCCTTTTATAATCTTTACTTTAGCTAAGCCAGGCTAAGCTAGCAAAGCTATGCATTTATGTGCCCAGGTGAGCCTCCAAACAACGTTTTGGCTAAATGTATTTAGTCACTATGTAGATTGTTGTTGGCTGTTAACATTTCTCAAACTTGATGATGTTTTTTCTCAAAAAGCACATTGAGGAAACACAGTTTGAAATTGACAACCATCATTTTATGCTCCTGTCTTTAGTTGTGTCTGTCTTCCATAAACTAAGGCTGCACCATATTGCCAGACTGAATACTCTCGAATTACAAGATCTGAGTGAGCGAGAGGAGTGTAAGTCTGGAGGAGATCAGTGAGGTTGTGGAGAGCTTTAAATGTTAAGAGCGGTATTTAGTATTGTATTCTGTAGTTAACAGGGAGCCAGTGAAGTTGAGAGAGAATAGGTGTAATATGTTCAGTGGATTTACAACAGCAGGATATTATCCTGGTAGCAGAATTTTGAAGAAGTTCTAAGCGATGGATAAGTTTTTGTGGGATGCCAGATAGAATACCATTACGATAATCTATATGTGACGTGACTAAAACAATACTTCAGTACTGTGTTGCGTAAGAACAGGACAAAGTCTGGAAATGTTTCGAAGATAGAAGAAGGCAGTCCCCGAAATGTTACTTATATGGGAGGAATGATTAATAATAATTATTATTATTATTTAATAATTGCCATTATTAGTGTATAAATGGATATAAATAATTACATTTAAACGATTCGCCAAAATCTGATGTATGTAAACGATACTGTTTTAAATGTTATTGTTTTTTCATCAGAAAACCCGGTTTCCACGTCTACCTGTATTAGTTTAAATGGCACTTTTGCCACTTGCAATAAGGCTGACGTATCGTGTCTACTGGGAAACACCGTGAATGCGGCGTCTATCTATATATGTGTATGTATTTAAACTTGAGGTTGTGATGACTACTGACAGTGCCACCAGTCAGCTACTCCACAGTGCCTGCGGTCAGGTGTTCAATTATGATTCCTAACAGCAAGCGACTTGTAGCTAATAACACATCCATAGAAAAACAAAAACGAGGCTGCATGGATAAAAACAATGAACGAAGGCGCCTACAACACGCTTTTGAAACACCAGAACCAAACGAGTCACGGCTCCAAAAAGAAACAGCTTTACTACAAATATATTTATTTCATTAAATGAAAACTTTCCCAGGACGCTCCCACCCTCCATGATCTTACATCCCTACAAAGATTAGAGGGAACAGAAAGTAACTGCCATTCTTGGATTTGCGATTCTTTAGAGAATTGGGGGTTTAGTGGTTCATGTCTAATAGAGAAGAGGCAACTTCAAAATCAATTATAAAAAGGGGCAAAGTAGAAGCTTGTAAACTAGATGATTTATTTCCAAACCATCTTATTCCAAGACAGAATCACAATGGACCAGTGATTACACTGGTAATAGTGGGAGCAAGGACCCATACACTGGTAATAGTGGGAGCAAGGACCCAGGACAGGAAACCGATCCTCACGAGCACCATGGCTATTCAGTGTTGCCTGTTGTTACGGCACAAGCTCTTTTTTGGTTTTATGTTTTTCTCTCTTCCCCTTTTTGTGAATATTTTTAAAGTCTTTGGCTCCATCTTTTTGGGCCTGTGTAACCTGTCACTCTGCAACAAGGGATTAGGATTGGCTGCCTATGGATGTAAAGCAGGCTGTTTTGGCTCAGATATGGATGACACTACAGGCCTAGCTTTTGTTTTTACGGTGTGTACCTTAGCTTTAGATATGGAATTGGCAGGAAGACAACACTTATCAAAATGAATGATTTTTAAAACTGCGACATGCTGGAGCATTACTGCTGGAACATTTAAAATCCTCAAGACTAACTGCAATTACATTATCATTTGTATGGATTCATTTATTCACTTTCCAGGCCAATTCATTCCATGTCAGGATTATGTAGAGAATGGGTGTATACTACTGGGCTATGGAGTCGGGAGTGAACTCTTGAGTGAGATGCCACCTCACCTGGGGGGAAAAAACCCACACTTACCTGTGTCAGCCTATTTTAGCATCACCAATGAATGTTTTGGATATGTGAGGGCAAACCTGGGTATTTGAAGGAAATCTACATGGACGTGGGGAGAGTGTGAATATATATCCATCCATCCATTATCCAACATGCTATATCCTAACTACAGGGTCACGGGGGCTCTGCTGGAGCCAATCCCAGCCAACACAGGGCATAAGGCAGGAAACAAAGCCTGGGCAGGGCGCTACCCCACCGCAGGTGAATATACCATATCTATATACTGTACGGTAATAGGTTTAAGCAATAGACAAGTCAGGCTGAAAGTTAAATACAAATCTGTGGGCAACCTACAATGTAATACTCACACGAGGACATTCCTTCCAATTGCTTTTCTTAAGTCCAGCTGATAATGCATACCTGACTCATTTTACTATTTTATATAATATATATATGAGGTATGTGGAACATCTGCTTGGTCCATCACTATCTGTTATTTTTAAATATTGTGGATGGGCACATGCCTCCCCTTGAGTATGCGCCCATCACGATGTTAAATGGCACTAATCTGCCATTCTCATTTTTCTGCCTGTTTTCTGTTCAGTCAGTAGTGAGCTGAAGCACGTGCTCATGCTGCCTGCTATGAATCTTCATGCAGGGGAGGTCAGCTCCAGATCAGCAGACTCATCTCCACTAACTGACAGTGTAATCTGTCGTAACTTAACACGTGCAGCAGAGATTTTCTGGTAACAAAGGTCATCGGTTTACCATCTCACTTCCTCTCCCTATAGAGGATTCTGCATCATAAAGGGAGTACTGTAAATAAGATGGGGACTCTCCAAATTAGGAAATAAAAAATCCTTTGTCATCAGAAGATGAGAGTGTGACACATACGGTACCTGTGTCAAGAAAGACAAACTGGTTATAAACTAACACACATAGGGTTCTAGTATGTGCAGACTGGCCAGAAGTGAGTGAAATGGTTGGTGTTTAGTCAAGATGTATATCACCAAGTAATGTGGACTAGAACCTAGGATTTGTAGCCATCCCTTTAAATATTGAATCCACAGGCATAAACACTGGTTCTTTGCACTGAACATCCAAACATTAAAGTGGATGCATCTGAACCCAGATTTTCATAAATGACATTTAGGCTTTTGATTCCCAGGCTGCTTTTCGTTTTCATAAGTAATTTTGCTTTTTATACAGCTGTCCATGTGGGATGAAATGCCGGAGAGACCCTAGAATGATGGTTTTGGTGTCGTAGAAGTGTGCCCTCTAAACACAGGGTGAGACGTTTCTGCGGCAGTATACTTGCTGATTGCTTTGTTCAGACTGTTCACAACAACCAGCTAAGACACTGCCAAAGAAGCGCTCACAGCTCAAATCTACTGAGGGGCTTCTCCATTCTGGTGTCTGCTTCCTCTTCATGAAAGATGACTGAGCTGAAAAACAAAAAAAACAAAAACAAAGTCATCACTAAGCATACAGATGATGTGGCAGAAGGAAACATTCAAACCTTCAGTATCCTTCTACAGAAAGAAGATGACTTGTACGTTCTTCAAATCCCATGTCTGAGCATGGCATATATATGATCACAGATCCACACACATTTACGGGGTCATTGGCATTGCATGAAACAGGCACATAAGAGAGTCATGAAAAAAAAAATCTGTAGAGCTCACCATCAATCACTCCCAATAATGCCCAGCTTGTATACTTGTCTATTCTGTTTCAAAAATGGACTGAAATCTAACTTAGTTTAAATGTCAAATGCTTAATAAAAATAAATGTAAGAAACAATCTATTAAAATGACAATAACTGAAAAGAACTATAATCAGCAAAGATGGACTGACGGTCCAGCCAGGGTTGCTTCTTGCCTTGTTCTAGGGTATTTCTGCTGAGATTATCTCTGGTCCAGCACAACACTGAATTATTTGAGTATAATGAGAATAAAAATTAGCCTTCTCTCAAGTAGAAAAAAAACCGCAAAGACAGCAAGAAGAAGAAAATCTGCTCCACATTAGCTTATGATACCTGAAATTAGTACGTCAGCTTCTGTATTTGGTCTTGACCATACTGTCCAAGGACACATGGTACTATCATTCCAGTGCTGTCAGATATTATTAGATCTGTTACAAAGATTTGTTAACCTAATTTTAAATCTGATGTTTTAATAAAGAAACAAACATTATGAAGAGTTCTTCATAGTTGGCCTTATGTATCCACTGTATTTAACAGCTGCACACAGTAGGTGTGGCAGATGTGACTATTTGTGGGAATTTGTTTATTGCTTACCTTGTCCTTTTTTGCTAGTGTTATATGAACTGAGAGAGAGGTTGGGAGCATGCGCTGATAGTGTGTTGTTGCACCCACCATGCGATGAACCACCAGGATTAGGACCCAAGTGCAGCAGGTTTCACCTCAGCACCACACTGGAACAGTGTGAGGTTTTTTACAGTGGCTGGAGTGCCAGTCCTGCCACCAACACCCAAATTTTCCCTGTAAGTTGGAGGACCCGCTTGCAGAGCTGGATGCAGATTAACTGCACCAAGTTAAAACAGGCAGATAGGTTTTTGAGTGCAACTAGGTTTTTTTATATTTAGCCTTCTAAAATTGTACAGTTACAAGTTAGAAAGAGGTGATACATTCACAGACATGTTTTTGAGAAGTGGTAGAAAAATCCACACAGAATGGGCAGAGCACACAAACTCTTTGTGTCCGGATATTCAACATGTAAAATGTATTTTGGCACTTTTTTAGAACTTCCATTTTTTAATTCTATAAATACTAATTTTATGGTGGCACAGTGGTGCAGTGGGTAGTGCTGCTGCTTTGCAGTTAGGAGACCTGGGTTTGCTTCCCGGGTCCGACCTGCGTGGAGTTTGCATGTTCTCCCTGTGTCTGTGTGGGTTTACTCCGGGTTCTCCGATTTCCTCCTACAGTCCAAAGACATGCAGGTTAGGTGCACTGGCTATTCTACATTGTCCCTAGTGTGTGCTTGGTGTGTGTGTGTGCGTGCCCTGCCCGGGGTTTGTTTCCTGCCTTGTGCCCTGTATTGGCTGGGATTGGCTCCAGCAGACCCCCGTGACCCTGTAGTTAGGATATAGCGGGTTGGATAATGGATGGATGAAATATTAATTTTATCAATTGTTTACATTTCTGTTGCTTTCTTGATCACGTCATACTGTATTTTCAAGATGCGCTTTTCATTCAAGGACGCATCCTCATTTAATGTTCCACTATGCAAGGGCAGACTTGCTTCAAAACGTAACTAAAAAGAAAAGCTTTGAAATATCAACTAATCATTAAAGTCAGATTTCCGTTTTTCCAAACTAACAAAAGCTGACATGATCAATTGACTCCTGTTCATCACAAGACTACGATTCATTTTTTTAAATTCCTGGCAGTTGAGAAACCAAAAACTAATGATGCACTCTTTTTTTTCGTGTGGAAAAGCACTCTCACTGGTCATATACAGACAGTGACAGCACTTGAAACCTGTCTTCTGAAGCTGTAGAACAGCAGCAGTAACCAGTATGCCACTGTCTAGTTTGCATGTTTTATATTTAAAAAAAGAAATGAGACCACAATAACACTCTCAAACCAACTTAATCCAATTCAGCATGACATGGGCTAGAGCCAGTCACTAGAGCACTGGGCCCAAGGCAGGCAGCAATTCCATCACAGGCCCACTCACAGTCACATGGAGACAACTATCAAAAAATCAGCAGTACCAAAGACCACTCAAAGAAACAGTAGCAATAAAAAAGGAACAGCATGAATGATAGTGTTTAGGCCAATCCAGCAGAACACTCAGAGTAAAGATGACATTAATAATAAATTACCAAGTAAAATATAGCTGCATTCTTAATTTATTAAAGGTTTAATACAACAAAGTTTGTCATTATGCATATTCTGCCTTGACAGGGCCTCTTTGATGAACAACATTTGTTAATGACAAAATACTACAGTAACAGGTTCTAGCCACACTTGCCACAGGTCAATCCCCTCCTGGATATGAACTTGAAATCTGGAGCTTCACAGTCCTGCTATGGTGGGGTTGGACAAGGGTTCTCTGCTGGTCTGAGAACTTCAATCACTCTTCCGTTCTGTAAAACTGTGACATCACTACGTCATTCCTGTAACTTGATAAATGTTTAACTCTGTGACAATATTTATCCATTTGCTATGCCTACTTTTTCCATTATATGGCTGGGGGGAGCTGTAAAAGTAGGACCCAAAACTGGGTGGGATATCAGCTCATCAGTCTGTTTATTATAATAATGTGTAATTGATAACAGACAGTAGCAGTAAGAAACATCCTTTCATTTTTGAACTAATTTAATCCAGTTTACGTTTGTGGAGGCCAGAGCCTATTGTGACAGCATCAGCAGTAAGAAAATAATGAACCTTGGAAGGTTAGCCACTGCATATGAATTATTAGTCACACCGTTACAATAAACCTTATGAATTATATAAGCAATGACAGACATAAGAGAAAAGGGAGAATAAAAAAGTCCTGTACAGGAAACTGAAACAATTTACAGTGTATATAATATAAAAATTTTAAATCTGCTAAATCCAGTAAACATAGGGATCTGGAGTGGTTTTCAGTAATAATAGGAGCAAGGCAGAAGCCAACATTAGACCAAGGAACCAATTTAGAATCACTGGTTTACTTAACACAGACACCTTTCAAAAGCAACACAAACACAGGGGGAACATGCTGACTTCACACAGATGACCACCAGGCGTGGAATTTGAGGCAAAAATGACTAACCTTTGCATAATCTGTTATTTATTAAAAATCTCAACAATTCATTTGGTCATTATACCATTGCCATACTATAATATAGTATTAATACCAACTAATACCTGATATGGCTTTTTTCTTTACTTATACATGAAATACATCAATTAACATTTTAATCACCTCTCACCTTAATTCCGTTTGCATTTCCAGTAATGATATTTTGACAGCAAGACGGTCTAAACTGCACTGTGACTCAGACTAAGGGACTGTAGGAATGTGGCCTATCGGAATACGCATTAGACTGTAAAGCACAAGAATATCTGTTCTCCCCCCTGCGCTTTCACACTGTGTGACCCACACATAAATAAATGTACATAAATAAAAAGTAAATTTAAATGAGCAGAGATTCCACAGGTAAGGTGAGAGATGAGGAATGTCTTAGGTAATTGGACAGTTTAGGCAAGCTTTAAGTAGTAGAGACAAGTTGGCAATGTAGCATGGACACCATATGATAAGGATTAATTCAAGTGAGGGAAACTGCCCTATGTCTCACTGTACTATGTATGCACGACAATGCTGCTACTACTACTGCATCCAACTCCTCCTGGAAATTCAGATGACTATCTGGGCTGTCCAGTTTTACACATCTATCCCTCCATTATCAGACCTGCTTCATGCAGTGCAGGCTGGAGTGGTCTGAAGCATATCCTGGCAGCTTCAGCACAAAGTCAAAATAACTCTGCATGAGGCAGCAGTCAATCACAAGGTTTTTATTTTTTATCTGTCCATTCATTCATTTTCTAATTTGGTCTTGATGAGCTGGTGTTTCCCCTGACAGTATATCAAGCAAATCCTGGATGGGGTGCCAGCCCATCTAAGGGCACACTCACCTACATACGCTCATTCACTTCAAGGGGCCATTTTAGAGTTGCTTTTGGAATATCAGAAAAACACCATGTAGACACATGTACAAATTCCATACAGGAGTTGAATCCAGGACTCTGCAACTGACCTCTGTGTTTCTTGGTTCTATGTTACAATTAATTATTGAATCAATTAAGCTGTTGTTTTAGCCTTATTTTTCCAATAGTGTGTCAAAGCCATTCTACTTAAAGCTTGCAACACCAGACTGAACGCAGGAACCAACCCTGGATTGCGTCAGGCGATCGTACTGAAAAAACTGATATTGTCCAGCATGCAAAATTCAAAGACTGCACTGCGTATCAAATTACATTATTACATGAAACTTGAAGAATTGAAAATAAAATATCTAAAAAATTATATCAAATTATAAAATGACAACATCCTTGCATTTAAATCTCCTCAACTGCCAAAGCATTTATTGAACAGCTTTACTCATCCTTATTCTTCTAGTCTTAGACTGTTCATCTTCTCATTGTTCAGTTTTTCTTCACTCTTGTGCACACCCTCTAACTGAACATATAATTGAAAGCTCTTGTATTTCCTGTTTATTTTGAATTGTACCTTACTATGTAAAGAGCTTTTCTGATTGATTGACCGATATCTATAAGTGTCAAAATGGCTTGTCTTATACACCCCTCCAAGACCCGTCATCCTGATGCTACCTGTGACGTGGTCCTTTGTGGTAGGTGAAGCTCACTGAAGTGCAACACTGCCAGGTAAAAAGTACGAACCTCCAAACACAAGAATGAAAGTCAATGAACACTATAAATCCCAAGCCACCTCTGTGTATTATTGACATCACTATCTGAACAACATAAAGAAAGTGCTGTAAACCTGACACTTTTTGTTTCAAGGGGAATATTTTGACTTCTATATTGAAAAAAGTAGAAGCAAAATAATTAAATAAATAAATGCTAGCTCATCAATAGACATGGTTGTAGATCCTGTTACTGCCGTAAAGGTTTAATTTGGTTTCTGATATAAAAATAAATACCACCATAGCATGGTGCCCTCTACTGGGCCATTTTTCTTTACATGTAGTTGTCTCCTTTCTGCATCAATTGTAAGAGCTGACAAGACCAAGGTGCTATATATGTGTTGACTGCTTAAGTGTAAAGTATTCATTAGACAGGAATGATAAAGGGTATGCACTTGTACTTGAAATCATTGTACAGCACATACAGTACATGTAGAACATAAATTAACAAAACAAAACTGTGAATAAGCAAGTTAAGAAAATGGATGGATAAAACTCAAATAACGGCACAAATAATAAACAGAAACACTGAGGATAGAGTATCAGCAACTATATTGACAATAAGATCGCAATAAAACAGAAAAAACAATGCCTTATTATTCACAAAAACAATTTATATACATACTGTACATTTGTATAGTACAGACACAGCTACTCAAACATTTTCTTTTTCTAAACATATATAAATATATCTTTACTGTGCTGATCAGAGTGGAAATGTTTGAATGTAAAATCTTTTTATTTTAAAAAATTTAAGCTACTCAGCCATTAAAAACTTAACATACATACCACCAGCACTTTTTCTAATCTGGCTGCCCAAGTGGTATTAGCACCTCCATCACGAGGCCCAGTGACCGGCTGTCACCTGACGCCAGCCAGCATAACCTTCACAACATATGACTTGGAAGAAGCCAGACGAAAGGAGACATGTAACTCACCCACCAAGCAACGATATCTGCTAGGCTCAGAAATGATCAGCATACCGCAGGAAGGCCTGACGCACTTTAGCCCTCAGGGAGGGTGAACTGGTGGGGTGGGAGGAGGAATGGAAACACTCCGGTGAAACCACATCCAACTGCCTTCATTCATCTGCAGATGCGTGTGCTGCAACAAGCTGTAAACCATAATCTGCCTGCCATCTGGGCAAACACAAGGCTCTGCAAGAATCCACCTGCCAAGCCGGTTGGCTGCCACCCGCATTCTATGCGTGTTTATATAGTGCCACAGGGTGCCGGCCCAGAGAAGTAAGCCACACCTAGGGCTCAGGCAAACTCCACCTTTCTTTATGAAAAGTTTATGATCAAAGCCTAAAATTACGTCATTAATGACTCCCATTCCTGTACATTAATACAAAGCAACAGATAATCACAGAGAAGTATATATGTAACATTGATTAAATAAATCCATATATTAAAAATTAAGAAAAATGTAAAGTTGATCGATTAGATATGAAAGACTGTAACACAGATAGGTAGATCCTGATAAGTAGTGCAGTATAGTGTAGTGTCTAACACAATGAATTTTAAAACTGAAGGCTCTCAAAACAACACCCCATGTAACTGAACTAGACTATGATTCAGTTGTGCACAAATTTAAATTGGCATTGCAATATGTATTGATCTTATAAGTCTTATAGGTGTCAGCAAGATGTGAATTAATAATTATAATAGATATGAATGACACTATATAATTTATAGATAAGTCAATAGACAGTCTGATCAATCCATTTCTTCACCTGTTTCATGAAGTTGTTATCATTACTACTGGGAGCTAGAAGGGGTCCAGCTGTGGACAGAATGCCAGCTCATCACTTTGTACACTCATTGATAGCAGGGTAAATCTGCCATACACACTAACCTGCACCTCTGGAGAATGTGAGGGGAAATTAGAGTACCACAGTGCGCCCAGTATAGAAATGGGAAGAACAACCAAACTACACGCAAACAGTGACCAGGCTGGAGTTTGAAACCAGGCCCTTGAAACTGTGATGCAACATTACTAATCACTGCGTCACAGTGATGCCCTGAAAGAAAATCAGTGATATGTAATATAAGAACAAATAAATAATGCATCTTATTAATCTTCATTTTATTATAGTGCCTTTCATAGAAACCACAACAAAGTGCTTTAGTAGTAGTGGAAGTAGTATAGTCACATTTACAAAGTACAGTGAAATTCTTATTTGCATGTCCTATGTAATATTCAACATGTCTTTATAGACAAGGGGAAAAGAATAAAATAATGAGATAATTGGCATTAATGAAAGACATTTACAACAATTAAAATGCAAGATAAATCATATACAAAATAATTTGATTATTTATAGTAAATGAAAGAATGAAAACTTTTTTTTTAGTGTCTTCTATAACAAACGCAATCATAAGGTACTTCAGAAAATTAAAAGCAACATTTATCTGTAGCAATAAAAATACATTTGTAGAATAATTGTAATATAAGATCAATTGCATAAAAAATTAAATGTCTTTGATAACGCCCAGGAGCATTTCAAAGAAGCAAGCTGTAAATACAGTTTATACAATAAAAAGGTAAATCCTAATATTGAAGATTAGCAAACATGAGACTCATCAATAAGAAAGAAGTTCATGCTGCACTGAGAGAAAAAAGAAATCAATTAATTTTCGTCTTATATATAATAACTTTTGGCATAAGCATCTTATAATCAATAATCAAGATTTACAAGTAAAATGCCATGAGTAATGAAAAATAGAAAATGTTTAAAAAACACGATGAATCATATATAAAAGTAAGGACAGTCTGAGAGTTCAGAAAGAAAGAAAGAAAGATAAACAAAAAGAAAGAAAAAAGGGAGTGCAAATGATTGAGCCTAAGGAGTTCCCCTTGCCTCTTGCCAGCACCAATGCCTGGTGTTAACCGCTGTCGGGTTATTTTTGGAAGACAGCCTCATTCTTAAACACGCCTGTTGGTGGCCACATGGTGACGAAGGCTCGCAGATATGAGGAAAAGCCCTGTGTCTGACTCTTGTGAGCAGTGTGTGCGTGAGAGAAGGGGAGGGAGGAAAGTGAGAACGAAACTGGGCAAAGTACTCTTGCTCACTCACTCACTCGCGCTCTCTCTCTCTCTCAGCCTCCCAGGCAGCAGTTCACCAGGTACATTCATGATGCCAGACTGATCATCCAGTGCATTATTCAGTTCAGTTGAAGCCTTCAGATAAGAGGCTGGACACTTCCTCAATCTGATGTATGCCAGCGTTAAGAATGGTATTGGGGTTAAAAAGGGGAAGCTAGGAATGGCCATAAGAATGTGACTGTTTATTTGTCTCAGGACGAATATGTCTTTCTCTGCCTGGACAGGAGTACATGCATCCACTCTTTAGCTGCTCTGGAGTGTTTCTGCTGTTATGTACACCCATATGTGGTGGCTATCCAAGAATTTGACCAGCTGGGAAGCTATGACTCTGTACTCTGTCACTATTCTCACAGCTCCAGTGTTTCAGGTACAGTGGATATTTGATGAGCTCCGGAAAATTTCAGAGGTTTAGAAGACACTCCCCGATACAATTTACCTCAAGTTCTTGACTCTTTCTGTGATTTCTGAGTGCTTAAAGCAGAATACTGCAGGCAAAATCTCAAAATAGATGTGGGTTTACTTTGTGCCACATCAAAATTCTCCTGTGGCGTCCCATTTGAAATGTTAGTTTAGTAACTGGTCCCCAAACATTCACACAGAACAACAGAACTGACTGGGTCATTCACTGAGGTCTTTTGTAACATTTCAATTGAGTTACAGTACTGACACTCACCCCTTTCCTCCAGTGATTTTCAGTAGCCCAGATTTAATACCACTGACTGCCTGGATGCCTCCAAGTCAAGCAACTGCACTCCAAAGGTCTGAGCCGCTTCACAGTGAATGTACAGAACAGCCAAAGATGAGCCGTTACAGTGCCTTGCACAAGGCACAGCCAGTTAAACCTGAATAAAAGTACATCTGATCAGACAAAATTGACCAGACCAGCCTTTGGCAGCAGTACAGGCAAATTCCAGCAACAGTCACTTCCAAAGGTTTGCTGAAACCTATGAGATACTGCCAGGAAACCCATGATATATGTTGGTCAGATGTATGGTTAGGTTTTTATGACAAATTGTTCATTTGGGCTACACTCATAAGCCCTACCAATGTTCCCAAAAGTTTCCGCTTATCATTTAAAAGAAGGAAGTAACACAGTGGACCATTCCTGACATCACTGCAGCTTATGGGAAACCAACCACCACCTTCCTTACCCAAACAAAAAAGATCTGTTTTGTTATCTATACAGCTGCACTTGCATGATAATTAAAAGCAGGCCGGCAGCAACATGGGACATATGCCGCCTGGGAAAGCTAGCCTCTAGAACACTTCTGCATTCCCAGGCCATGTGCAGCCATTCCGGTCAGCTGTGAGCTACTTGCATGTGGCACTAAGACACCTTTCATTAGGATACTGGGATGGCTACTGTTCAACACGTTCAGCAAAGATGCAATAAAACCACAAAACATAACACAATTGCCAATTATACCAATAACTGAAGATGGTTGACCACTAAGCTAATCTAAGTTTCAGAGGTGGGCATATTGCTGCTTCTTCTCCTTACCCAACACTGCCCTCTGCACCATTGCTCCCTTGTATCAATCCATTTTAAAGCTTACTTAATCAAATCCGGGATCAGGTGACACTATGTGCAAGGCTGGAACCAACCCTAAGTGGGATGCCAGTTTATCAAAGGGCAAATTACACTCAAATGTCAGCTACACATTTTGGCAATTAAAAAAAATATACAAATATTGTCACTCTTTTAAATTCCTCGCTCCCTGACTTCAATCCTAGATTACCACAACACCGTCTACAATAAAGCGTTCTTTAGCTTAGCCAGGAAACTCATTACATATGCCTCCCATTCATGTGGCAGGCACTGCACGCCTAATAAATGAACAATCTGTTTTTAAGACATCGCTTCTCTCTTTTTGTGTGTGTGTGTGTGTGTGTGAACACACCCTGCCTTTCCAACCACATAAAGTGGACAACCAATAAACTGAGACAGCTGCTCATAAAGTTCACATGACAAGCTAAAGTTCAATTGCTTGTTCCATTTTTTTTTTAAACTACGTTTTCAGTAGGAGGAGGAAAGACCTCACGGGCAAACCACTGTGAGAAGGTCTTTGAAGGAAATGCTGTGTGGGTCTGAGTGGGCTGGGGCAAATGGCTTAGCGCATAGTGAACATATCCACGTCTCTCCACCCCCGCATCAGCAGTCAGCCAGATGGTTTGGGAATGAATTAGTCATTTTATTTTTAACAAGTCATATTATGACAGCGAGTTCAAAGAGGGAGACGCTAAGCAAATGTTTTGCAGACACAGCACTATATTTATATTGTACATCCATCCTTCCATTGTCTATATCTGATTTGCCCAATTCAGGGCTACAAGTACTGTATCCCAGCAAAATTAAGAATAAGACTGAACAAGCCCTGGAGTGGATGCCAGTCTATAACAACATACCATCATGCAAGCCCAGTTTAGAGACATCAGTTAGCCTCATATGTTTGTTTTTAGAACGTAAAAGGAAAAACAGAATAGTTGGAGAAAAGGACATCTTAACCCAGGGTGAACATGAAGAGTCCACACAGACAGCATTTTGACCTGGGATTTTAGGCCATGAGGCAAAAGTGCTACCCACTTTACCAACAGATATACCATTAGCACCTTTATTTTGTCTGTTTGTTTCAACTCACCTTACATGAACTGCCCAGTTATGGCCAAGAACCAGAAAGGGAGCAGCCTAATTGGTGCAAGGCCCGACTCCACCTTTTTGACTGCATCACTCAAGAATGTCAACCAGAAATATGCTTCCACGAAAACACTCTGAACCAAACACGGCCCAGAACCAAACCTAAGGCTTTGGTTTTCCAGTTTTCAGTTATGTCCCAAAGGATTAAAGGCCCAACTGTGAGTGAGTATATAGTATATGTGAGTATGATGGACAGGGTTGGTTCTTGCTTTGTTTCTTGTCCTTGCAACATAGAAGTTTAAATAAATTGTTTTAGAAACTTGATGGAAGTAAATGGTTCCAAACATGGATAAAACAGGCAGTTGACCCTGGATGAAAGACTTGCATAATCTGTCCATTCATGAAAGTCATTTGCCTGGCACAGCTTATTTGTTCACAAGGGGGCTCCGCCCCCTGCTCGCTTCGCTCGCCTGCCCCCGGCGTTGGGTATCCTGAAATACATTAGTCGACCCAAGCAGCACATTATTCCTAACTTCACTCCGCAGTAGTGCCACACACAATATGGCGGTGACGCCTTTGCCTTCACTCCACAGTAGTGCCACTCACAATATGGCGCTGACGCCTGTGGCTTCCGTACTTTATGGACCCGTGGGGCCTCCGTAGCCTCTTCCGTTTGAATCTGGGCTGCAGCGCAGAGTCCTCTTTTTTGGGTGGCTGTGTCGGTAGTCGTTAGCCATGGGCGCGTTGTTGCTTCATTTCTCGTTCACATCAGTTGAACTCTTTTGTTTTTGGGCCATGACTCCTTCGTGCGCGGTGGATACGACTTCGCGTGCGGTTTATGAGATGCGTGCTGTACGCGCCTGCGCAGTACGTCTCATGGTCCCATCGCCGTGTACCTGCGTCCATGCCATCCGGTTTACCATTCTCGGTTAGTAATATGGATTTTTGGATGCCAGTTTTTCCATTGCAGGGTTGCTGGGGGTAGGAGTTTTATCACAACTACATTGGGTATAAGGAAAAAAAAAACAAGCCTGGTAGGATGCCACTTCATTGCAGGGCACTCTCAGTGCCAATATCCATACCAGACCAATTTAGAAAAGTATGTTAATTTGAATGTTTGCCTGAATTATGTCCCACAAGCCAAATATATGCAGGTTTTGATGACTGTTCACTCTAAATTGACCCACTGACTATGTGTGAGTTTTGAATAAAAAGAGTTTAGAAAATAAATTAATGACTGAGGGTCAGCATGATGGAGCCATGGTTAGTGTGACTGTCTCACAGGTCTACAGTACTCGTGTATATGTACAGTTTTCATGTTCCATGTGGCACTTTTAGGTACTCCAATTTTGTTCTCTTGCATGTTAATATAAAATATTATACCAGTAAGTGTGAATATGTTTTGAATGAGCCCTATATGGGAATGAGTATCCATGATCCAAATCTTGAACTGTTAGAAAATTAATGGATGTATGAATGTATTACATGTCTATTTTATTGTGTTTTTTTTTTTTTTTTTACTTTAGACAACCCCATATCAGAATAAATGATTTTGGAAAATGAATGCATAAATTAATAAAACCCAAAAGCTTGCATCACTAAGCTCCTTGTTTTGTGTAGATTTTTTTTGGTCTTACTACATTTTTTACACGGCTGTTTCTACATGTTGAGATCACTGCTTTATTTTTCGCCTGATTCAGTTAGTAGAGAGACTCATCGGTAAGAGAGGTCACATTTAATCAGAAGAACAGGCATTTCATTCAAGCGCAGTAGGCCCTTGGTTCAGAAAGAAACCATTCATTTAAAATGGTCTTTTTCAATTAAATTAAGCTCTTGGATTTGGGGAGTCTACTGTAATTCATTTAAAGACTTACCTCATCATAAACATGCCACTTTAATTGGCCTACAGCACAGGAAAGTATTTGATGTAGAAGTGTTATATCCAATAAAGGCCTTTCCATACTTGTAGTTTAACAGGTAGTTTGAAAGCATCTAACCAGCCTGGAAGAAGATCACCCTGAGATGGAGTTAAACTGAGCAGGAGCAACGAAAAGAAATGAGGGAGGATGCAGAGGAATTGCACAACACACATGACCACACACACAAGACATTCACCTCATTGTTTTGTTTCTGATAAGACAAATAATTGCTGGTAACATATGGGGCCAAGAACATTTAAAAGTAAGGCAATAGGAATCAAAGTGCATGGAATTTAAATATATGATGCAGCATTTTACCATCTGTTTGTATTTTTATTATTATTGCTTATTTATATTTTGCCATCATGAGTTGCTTATCATTGATTTTGACAGATTTGCCATTCGGGGTATTTATTGTTTCCAGGCGTGTGCTTTGTGCAATACAGCATTCTTATTTAAAATCAAGCTTCATATACAGGGGGGTTCTGTCAACTTCTTGTAATAAAGGAAAGGCTTAGTAGTGGAAGAGTTTCTCTAACAATTTCATTTAAGGAATAGGGTAGGTTCTTGATATTTCCCACTAACTTTATTTTTTTTTTTAATATTTTTATTTTATTAATTTTCATTGTAATCATTCCATACAAACAGATCAATTTATAACCCAACAAATTTGAAGACAAATCAAACCCCACCCCTGAGAAGGAGAGCTTTAGCTAAAGGAAAATTGCTTAAGGCTTTTTAATAAGGCAACATTAAACAAAAGAAAGGGAGAAGTAAATATCTATGTAAATAAGAGATGGAGAAGGGAGTTAAATGCGGTAATAGTTATTTCTCTTATTCTAAAATAATATTGATTAAATCCTGCCAGGTTTTGAAAAAATTTTGTACAGATCCTCTAACTGAGAATTTGATTTTTTCCAATTTCAAATAATATAAAACATCGGTTTCCCACTGACTTATAAGAGGAGAATTAGGATTCTTCCAATTTAACAAAATAAGTCTGTCTAACTTTCTTTTTTTATTATTTTATTTGGAAACAAAGTATTGTAACAGGAAAAAACGCATTTGGACAAATGAGAGTAACAAATGCTTCAAAAAAAAAAAAAAAAAAAAAAAAAAAAAACTCACCATTCACCCCTCAATCGAGTGTGGCGTTCCAGTTTTCATTTTGTCCTTTCAGCTGTGATGATGCTCGTCTTTGCATCTCCAGTGTAATGAACTACATGCCTGTCTAACTTTGTCTCTGCTGTTCACTATTAAAAGAATATTCTCTCCTACATGTGGATCGTTTGTTTTTGGAAAGACACAGGCATCATGACACACTTTACAAGATTCCTCCTGACCTGCATATCAATCAGAGTTCTTTTTCCTTACTTCACTAATATGTAGTGTGAAACTGGGGTTTGAAAAAATGTTACTTACAAACCGAGGTCTGCAGTGTAGAAAGGTTCAAAGAGGCCTATGTGACCTCAAGGGATTGATCTTCTGAAGTGTCACCCATCCTGTCCCTAGGCTTCTCCAAAACCAGAGGAAACAACACCCTTTTTTCTTTAAGCCTTAAGTCCCCATTTTTAAAATTGGTCTTAAATATTATTATATATAGTGTCTTTATATAGTGACTTCCAAACCAAGGTGTATTATAAAAGAGCATCAAACTCTGTAATGTACCACTGAGACTGCATTTGAAGTCTGTGTGCAAATTCCAGTCACAGGACTACAAAAAAAGATAACAGTACTGGAAGCAATGCAAAAATGAGTAAACATGGACAAAAGGGTACTTCCTGGGGGAACTGAGCACAGATTTTCTTGGATACCCTGGAACACGTATACAGGAACAACCACTCAGTACTGTGTGCTGCTTCTGCTTACCCACATGCACGTGACAACCCAGAAGGCTTGGTGCCTCATGTGATGCATGGTGGACAGACTTTGGCTTGCCATGATTCACCTCATATAGAAAAGACAGGATGTTGAATTTAGCCTGCTCAAATGTGAATTTCCTCTTGGGATTAATAAAGTATCTATCTATCTATCAAAGCCTGTTCCAACATAGATAGCCTGGAAGAGGAATTAGACTCAACTCCAGTACTTCTCCTTCCAAACCCATGTTCTTAAAAAATCAATGAATGAGGCTTAAGGCAATCCCAACCTCGTCAACACCAAACTCTGTTCACCCCCCCATCCACCTGTTGCATTATTGCATGTGTACATTCTATACAGAGACCCAGGAATGGACATTTGGCACACAGGACCCGCCACATGATGCAAGTCAGATGTAACCTTACATTGATGTATAGTAGTGTTAGTGCACAAACTTGAGGACTATCACAAGATGGCATATTGCTATGTTACAAGATCTAGTACATTTATTTATATATCTTTTATGCATGTAAATAAATGTCTTAAAAAAACTGAACATCCCTAGTCTGTAAAGGAGAAGGCTACAGTTGTTACCCTATGTGTAAAATTAGACTATATGATTCTTGGCCTGGTCACAATGTGTGTGAAACCTGCACATTCTCCACTTTGTGGGTTTCCTTCTGATACTCTGGTTTCCTACCACATCCCAAAGATTACAGGTTAGATTATGTCAAAATAGGCCAAGTGTGAGTGAGTCTGTCATACCTTTGATTTGTGATCCATCTGAGGTCTACCCAGCTTTGCATCTGATGCAGGCTAAGATAGTTTCCTGCACCCTGTGATTCAGTAGCAGAGTAAGTGGGCTTGAAAGATTACTGAATTTTGTTTTGATGTAGATGACAAGATTTCTGTTTTTAAACAACTGACCTATTACTTTGTGGTGACAAAGGTATTTATTTAGTTATTAGTGCTGCTCCCTAATAATTCCAGACTCCTAGGTTTGAATACAAGGATATTCACAGTTTGTACTTTCTCACTATGTCTATTTGCCATTTTCTCCAAGTATTCTTCTTTTTTTCCCCATCCAAAGATTAGTGCATTAGATAAATTGGAAGTTTTCCCACTGGCTCTACATTGTCCGAGTGTTTAATTTTGGCAGACACATCCAGAGTTGTTTTTTGCCCTGTGCCCAATGCTGGTCAGAATGACTATACTGTAGCTGTTCATGACCCTACAGCTACATTAAATGGAGTCAGAAATGGAGTTAGATAGAAGTCCAGCAGAAGACGTGATGGTAGAAACCAAGCATCTCACTTTCCATAGTTATCATGTCACACTGCAAACATCAGCTCTTACTTTCACCACTATTGTTTGCTTATCTGGTTGCATTCTCAAAATGCTACACACTGGATTTGTAATGAGGGCATCCCTAAAGTGAGAAATACAGGAAAAACCTGATTAGCTAAATACAACAAAATAAAATCTAATGAATTTAAATACTTAGGGTGGTCTCATACAAACAGATGTGGATTCAAGAGTGCAAATAAGATCTTAGCTGTTTTGAGATCTAAGAAGGCCGAAGATTATTAAGAGAATAATACCACCTCTCTCCACCCCAGCTCAAAACAGTTTGTAGCTTATGAGAGTCCTTCTTGCATAAAGAATTCTATGAATACAAATGAGAACTCACCCAATTATAAGAAATCTCTATATTTGACCTTACAAATGCCCTCACTGAAAAACAGACCAGTCACAGTGATGTTTGCATACCAGATAAAGACCCAGAAGGCTGCCATTTTATGTGGTGTCATCAGCTCAACCAAATCCCCCAGGGTCAAACCTCTAATTCCTGATGATAAGCTGAAAATCTGCAATTTAGGAATCAATGTACAAAGAGTTAAAAATCCAATCCATAAAATATGGCCCTATAGCTCCTAAAGAAGCACTTCCTTACCTTTGTTGGTCATGTGTCACATGCATTGAGGAAACTGGTGCTTGTTTGATCCTCTGGCTAAAGCTCTACAAGCATTCGGGGCCCCTTGGCATTTACAAGCAAAGGGGATTTTTCTGTAAAAACAAGCACATCAATAAAATTCAGTTTCATAATAAATACAACAAAAAAAAATCCCAACCTTTTTTGTTATAAAAATGGAAATTACAAAAAATATCTTCTCATGTTTTCTCAGAATGAAGAACGGCTTGTGCAATGTGTTAGCACCTCAGAGCAAAACCAGTTTCATTCATTGGGGGAGTGGAGCCCCGGTAATTAACTCAATCAGGCATTGTATATTCTATATAGTGTATTCCAACAAATCACAAAGTGCTGTAAAAATCATCAAACGATAATGTGGAAGAGTAGCAACAGAAAGCTACTCTTCTACTGCAAAATGTATGTTTTTCTTTAACATTGAAATTTACAAATCACAAGTGAACAGTAGATTTTTTTTAGCCATATACTGTATTTCCAGGATTGGAAGAGGAAGAATTGCTGGGGGCTCAGACACTACAATGTGCCTTACAGTTCAGTTTCTCAGGATTACAGCACCTTCACTTGACTTCTTTAAAGGCAAATAGGAACAGAGTGTACCCTGAAAAACCTAGCGTGCTGTTGAGTGGACATGTAAGGTTTGGGCTTCCAGTAGGTGGTCAGTGGACCGTTGATACGCAAAATATGCAGGGCACAAATACATTTTATATGATCAGTGCCTTTAATTACCTGATCTTGTGTTTTTTAAAACATGGTTTTATCTAGTATATACTGTTAAAATACATTATTATAATCAAAATAATTGCTATAACATTTGAAGGTGTGACAGGACGACCAACTGAGTGGTTATGTTCCAAGAACTTTAACCCATTATGTATTGTCTCAGTGATGGCACAAAATCAGGTCATCTGTAGAAGTGGAACACAAACAGTGTGAACAAAGGGGGGGAAAGATTTAGCATGGCAGTGTTTATTTAAAAAAAGTAGATTAATGATCTCTGCATCTGACATCCGGTCTATCTATTATATAGTACATTTTCTTTGTAATCTCCTTTCTCCTATTCCCATTACTATGTAGGGCTCAAACTATAAATATAACACCATGTCATGTCACTTCAGAAATTCTCAGATGATTCTGCATTTATGGGGGATGAGACGGAGGAGAGGAGTCAGGTGGAGAACTTTGTTTCTTGGTGCAGTAAGAATTGTCTGCAACTTAACATCAGTAAAACCAAAGAACTGATTATTGACTTTCACTGTACTTTATCATACCAAATAATCTCTATGCCCAGTCACTGTTCAGGGAGTGGATGTAGAGGTGGCGCATTATTACAAATACTTAGGGGTCCATATCAGTGACAGGCTAGACTGGTCTCTTAACACAGAAAAACAATACAGTTTAAGAAAGGGCAGAGCCGACTCTTTTAAATTAGGAGACTGCAGTCTGTTAATATGGGTAGTGACATTCTTCACATCTTCTACAACTCTGTGATGGGTGGTGCGATTTTCTATGCTGTGGTGTGTTGGGCCAGTAACATCACTGAATAAACAAGCTAATTAAAAGGGCAGAGTCAGTTATGGGGCACACTCTGGACCCCCTGGAGGTAGTAGCAAAGAACAGAATTAAAACAAAACTGAGTGTTATTGTGAACAATGCTGCACATCCTCTCTCTGAAACACCAACATTGGGGACTTTCAGTCATTGAATTATTCAGCAAAAGTGTGTCAAGAAAAGCTATGGGTGCTCCTTTATGCAAACAGCCATATGCCTGCATAATGCCTCACTGTGACTGTAACTGCCAAGTCAGAAGTTTTGTTTTTTTTTAGTTTTTAGCTGATTTGTGTTTTCTATTGAAAATTTGTTTTTGTTTTTTTGTTTTTAATACATTATATTCTTGTTTCTCACGGAACTGGGAAATTTCACTGTAGTCTGTACATGTGACAATACAACTATTTCATTAATAATCTACTATTTTTATTTAACAATCTTCAAGTTAAGTTTCAAAGGGTTTCAAAACCCTTCTTCTTACATACAAAACTTTAAACTGCCAAGATCCTGCTTGCCTGTCTGAACTTATCATTACTTACAAACCAGAGTATGCATTATGATCTTAAGATACTGGCCTACTAGACACTCCAAGGATTACTAAAAAAACAATGGTTGAGCTTTTAGCTAAAGGGCCTGAAAGTTGTGAAATGATCTGCCTGCTTGTGTAAGAGAATACCCCATCCGTCTCAGCTTTTAAATCCAGGGTAAAGACTCACAAATACAGTCTAGAATGCCTTATTTAGGGTTGCTGAGTAGGTGTTCTTGTGCTGTTTGTGTGTTAGTCATTTATTAAAAACATAAGCATTGCAATCGTTATGAACTGTTACTGATGCTTTTCTATTCAGCTTCTGTTCTTGGTGACCTGCGTATAAGAAAGACCCTGAGATACTAAGAGTAATCAAGTGACCTAGGTCTCCAGGACAGTGACTGTGTCTGACTTTGTGCTGTAACTGGTTGTAGAAACCTCTCCCTGACACCAAGTGCAGAGTGACTATCATTCCACAACAATTTGAAGTTGTAGAAACATTCCTATTTCTACAATAGATAAACTGGAAGGTTAAAGAATTTGCTTAGGGTCACTCAAGGGCAATCAAACATTATCTTATGTAGTGTCATCCTGTAGTGAACACAATCCTTGGACAATTTACAGTTATGCTACAGTTGCATTCCTAGAGAACAGGTACATTAAGAGATCTGCTGAGGGGTACATAAGGACAACAACATTTTGTATATTGTTATTCTACAGTGAACACCATATATTGTTATTCTACAGTGAACACCATTTCAAGATAATGTAAAGGTCAAGTGCAGTCATGAGCCTAATAATAGTACAAAAGTGCTGTCAGGTTAAGGGTCTTACCGAGGATCAAATATTAAGAACATTTATTTTACATAGAACCTTTCCATGTAGAACCCCATTCCAAAGCAATTACAATTTTAGTCCCCATCCATCTCTCAATCTGTGTTTAGACATTTATAAGAATAATCTGTCCATCCTTCACTCATTACTTAGGGGAGCTCCTGTAGGGTTTTGTCCACTGACTCGTATTCCAAAGAGGCAATCTGTTGGTCTGATTCACATTAGTAATGTCCAGCCTGTCTATCCATGTTTATCTACTCTCGTTATTTAGATATCCTTTATTGTTCACTCAGTGTGTTAAACTGTGACATGCCCATACTGTCCATTTCACAGCATTCACCTATCTATTTGTCTTTTACTATTCTGATGCTCTTTATAGCAAACATCCATCACTCTTTGTGTTCCCCAGTTAATACCAGTTATGTGTAATGGCCACCTCTTACAGCTCAGTAAAGTATGGCAAAAAGCATCACTAATACACAGAGTATAATGCATTAATCTTCAAAACAGTAAACCCAGTGAGGAAAAATATTCAAAACAAATACAAAAGAATTTTTTGCTAAATGCTTAACTGTGTCCACATGCTCACCACAAAACCACTGTTAAACACTCCCTCTCACCGTCATTAAAACTGCTGCCTAGCAGTACCAACTTGCTTCCAACTGTTTACCTAACCAAGACTCAATTTACTTTGACATGGCGCAGCCACTTAAACCCCAGCATGAATTACTTCTGGAGTCAGAGGATGCTTTATCGTGTCCCAGGGCCTCTATGTTACAGTGTATTCTGGAGACTTCTGCCAGTTCCACAATTGCTTTCTTTGCTCACCAGCTAACTGTTAGCCTTGGGGAATCCCACTGTTATTCTGTCAATTCCCCATGGCACATCTCCTAAACTGAGGTGTCTTTAGGGAGTTTTAGTGTTTACAAGAAAAGCTTTGACTGTCTATTCAGTCCTCAGCTCTTCACAGTAATTACATGTCTGTCATTTGCAGTTTCATTTAAATATAGACTAACCAGTCTGTCTGTCTAAGCATTTCAGCAGCGATGCTCCTCTCTGGTTCTTGATATTAAGAATGATGATCTCTCCCAGACATTGGTGACATGGACCACATGACTACCGTAAAATCATTCAGCCTCCGTTGCCTTGAGGTGAAAATGAGATGTTACTTAAAAATCGAGCAAAGCCAACACTTTTAAACTCAAGGCAAGGTGATAAAGGTAAATTTTGCTTTATCACCATGAAGCTTGACAGGGTCGGGGGATGTTGGCAAGAGCTAAGCAGTATAAACTCAACAACATGATGCCGGTGACTGTAGCAATGATATGAGGCTTACAAGGAATTGCCTAAGAAATTTACAGTAAAGCACTGTACTTCACCTTCCTATCAAAGGTGGCTGTGAAATATCCCTTCTATTTGGGATTTTACACATGAAATTATGCAAATGTGATGTGCTCTTAAAATTCACCGTAAACAAGAATACATGTTTGAAATAAAGTAACCATCCTTCCAAAGTTTTAATGCGAAGAAAAATGACTGTTGTCACTGGGTAAGAAGTCACACTGTTCACAACCTTCACTGCTGATTCTGAGCAGCCCACATGGAAGGCTCACTTTAGTAACATTACATTACAAGACTATCCCAATGGTAAAGAGCAACACCACCACAATGAGGACAACCTTTTAGATAGATAGATAGATAGATACTTTATTAATCCCAATGGGAAATTCACATTGTCCAGCAGCAGCATACTGATACAATAAATAATATTAAATTAAAGAATGATAATAATGCAGGTGAAAAACAGACAATAACTTTGTATAATGTTAAATGTTAACGTTTACCCCCCGGGGTGGAATTGAAGAGTCGCATAGTTTGGGGGAGGAACGATCTCCTCAATCTGTCAGTGGAGCAGGACAGTGACAGCAGTCTGTCGCTGAAGCTGCTCTTCTGTCTGGAGATGACACTGTTTAGTGGATGCAGTGGATTCTCCATAATTGATAGGAGCCTGCTGAGCGCCCTTCGCTCTGCCACAGATGTTAAACTGTCCAGCTCCATGCCAACAATAGAGCCTGCCTTCCTCACCAGTTTGTCCAGGCGTGAGGCGTCTTTCCTCTTAATGCTGCCTCCCCAGCACACCACTGCGTAGAAGAGGGCGCTCGCCACAACTGTCTGATAGAATATCTGCAGGATCTTATTGTAGATGTCGAAGGACGCCAGCCTTCTAAGGAAGTATAGCCGGCTCTGTCCTTTCTTGCACAGCGCATCAGTATTGGCAGTCCAGTCTAATTTATCATCCAGCTGCACTCCCAGATATTTATAGGTCTGCACCATCTGCACACAGTCACCTTTGATGATCACGGGGTCTATGAGGGGTCTGGGCCTCCTAAAATCCACCACCAGCTCCTTGGTTTTGCTGGTGTTCAGTTGTAGGTGGTTTGAGTCGCACCATTTAACAAAGTCATTGATTAGGTCCCTATACTCATCCTCCAGCCCATTCCTGATGCAGCCCACGATAGCAGTGTCATCAGCGAACTTTTGCACATGGCAGGACTCCGAGTTGTATTTGAAGTCCGATGTATATAGGCTGAACAGGACCGGAGAAAGTACAGTCCCTTGTGGCGCTCCTGTGTTGCTAACCACAATGTCAGACGTGCAGTTCCCAAGACACACATACTGAGGTCTGTCTTTAAGATAGTCCACGATCCATGCCACTAGGTATGAATCTAATCCCATCTCTGTCAGCTTGTCCCTAAGGAGCAGAGGTTGGATTGTGTTGAAGGTGCTAGAGAAGTCTAGAAACATAATTCTTACAGCACCACTGCCTCTGTCCAAGTGAGAGAGGGATCGGTGTAGCATATATATGATGCCATCCTCTGCTCCCACCTTCTCCTGATATGCAAACTGAAGAGGATCGAGGGTGTGTTGAACCTGTGGCCTAAGGTGGTGAAGCAGCAGCCTCTCCATGGTCTTCATCACATGTGATGTCAGAGCAACAGGCCGAAAGTCATTCAGCTCACTAGGACGTGATACCTTTGGGACTGGGGTGATACAAGATGTTTTCCAAAGCCTCGGGAGCCTCTCCCCTGTTCCAGGCTCAGGTTGAAGATGCGCTGTAGAGGACCCCCCAGCTCCGATGCACAGACCTTCAGCAGTCGTGGCAATACTCCATCTGGACCCGCTGCTTTACTGGCACGAAGTCTCCTCAGCTCTCTGTTAACTTGCGCTGTTGTAATTATGGGTGGGGATGTCTCTCCTATGCTGGTATCAGCAAAAGGATGTGTGGAGGGTGCAGTACTTCGAGGTGAGAGTGAGAGTGGGTTAGGGTGGTCAAACCTGTTAAAGAAGTTGTTCATTTGGTTTGCTCTCTTCACGTGTCTCTCGATGGTGGTACCCCGCTTTGAGCTGCAGCCAGTGATGATCTTCATCCCATCCCACACTTCCTTTATGCTGTTATTCTGCAACTTCTGCTCCAGCTTTCTCCTGTAATGCTCCTTCGCCGCCCTGAGCTGGACTCGGAGTTCCTTCTGCACGCTCTTGAGCTCATGCTGATCACCGTCTTTAAAAGCCTTTTTCTTCTGGTTCAAAAGGCCCTTGATGTCACTTGTAATCCATGGCTTGTTGTTAGCATAGCAGTGTACAGTTCTTACTGGAACTACAATGTCCATACAGAAGTTGATGTAGTCAGTAGTGCAGTCAACAACTTCCTCAATGTTCTCACTATGTGATCCCTGCAAGATATCCCAGTCTGTAGTTCCAAAGCATTCTCTGAGTATTCTCAGCCTCCAGGGTCCACTTCC
The DNA here is from genome assembly GCF_900747795.2 of Erpetoichthys calabaricus. Lineage (NCBI taxonomy): Eukaryota > Metazoa > Chordata > Cladistia > Polypteriformes > Polypteridae > Erpetoichthys > Erpetoichthys calabaricus. The sequence continues at coordinate 177,337,616 of NC_041401.2, forward strand.
TGAATGATCGTGTGGTTACAGGTAGGACTCTCACTTTTGGTTTATAGTGAGGCTGAAGTAGAACCAGGTTATGATCTACTTTCCCAAGTGCAGGCAGCGGGGTGGCGCTGTATGCGTCTTTAACGTTTGCATACAGTAAATCAATAGTCTTATTTCCCCTGGTTTTACAGTCCACATACTGGGAGAATGCAGGTAATGTTTTGTCCAGCATCATATGGTTAAAGTCTCCAGCGATTAGCACAAGCACCTCTGGGTGCTGCGTTTGTAATTTAGCAACAGCAGAATGGATGATGTCACTCGCTGACTCCACGTCCGCCCGAGGTGGAATGTATACAATAACAACAATGACGTGTCCAAACTCTCTGGGCAAGTAATAGGGACGTAAACTTACGGCCAACAGTTCGATGTTTTCTACAGTGTATTAAGGATTTTATGATTTTCGTGAACATTCAGTATGAACACTTGGTGAGGACCTTAGTAATATCAATAAAATTCATGAAAATTGTCTATCACTTGGATGTGGCCTTTGGTAACAATTGCTGCATAACGTTCCCTTTAATTGAAGAGTTACTATAATCACTTAGGGGGCACTGTTAAGTAAACTTTCACTGTAATGTTTTCAACTTTAATAAAAATACCCTTTAAGTACTTGGAAGTGCTCTTTAGTTGAATATTGCCACAGTCTACGCTACTTAGTTAAAAATAATGTGTGTGTGTATAATATATATATTATGACCACTTATTTCCACTTTCAGTGCAAATTTCAATGCAACCTTCTCATACCCTAAAAACATAACATTCTTAAATTAGTTTAATGCAATTCAGGGTTTAGGAGAGCCTATGTGAAAAATTCTCAGTGATCACTTGGGGGTTCATTCAGCTAAAATGTTTCAGCATCTCATTCCTTTTCTGGTTTAATCATTTGGATACATGCTTTACTCCCATTTCACTTTGGCCTTAACCTTTAAGGGAGAAAGCCGATGCGGGTGTCTATGGGTATCCTTTAGCAACAAATTAACACTGTTCTGATTATGCAACCTAAAAGAGGAAAAAAAGATAAGATTCCTTAGCTCATCTTTAAGATTACATTAAGGAGGAGCCAAGTTTACAGAGATCGCATTTTTATAGAGATGATTTGAATCTCTGCAGGTAAAGAAACAAGCGTCAGACAAGCAGCAAGTAAACTACTGCTTGCATGAAAAGGGGCAAACTAGAAATCTTACATACTGTACTCAATCTGTAAATTTTATTACAATTTGTCCAGGGCAGCATGGTAGCACAGTGGTTAGTGATGCTGCTTTCAGATCCACTGCTCTGGGCTCTGTTGGTTTTCTTCCCACCTCCCCAATTCTCTGGTCATTCCAGATTGGACCTGTGTGATTGGCTGGTGTGTGTGAGTGGGCTCTGCACTTAACTAGCACCCTGTGCAGGGCCATTTCCTGCCTTGTGCCAAGTATGGCTAGGATAAACTACTGTCGCCGTGATTCTGAATTGAATTTAAGGCGTTTGAGTATATGTCATGAAGAGCCTCTCCTTGCCCTTTGTAAACAATGCTAAGAAAAGGGAAAAATGTGATTCTTGTATTTGTACAGTACTAAACAAAAATCTTAGTCCACACAAGAAAATTATTTTTAAGGTCAGTTATCTGGGCAGTAATTTTTATTTGTTCATGAAAACACTATATAAAATGAAAAATTAATATAAACATTTCTAACAATAAAAAGTCAATTAAATGTCTTCTTACTGACAACTGTGTGCGCACAGCCATGCCAACAACACACTTGTCTCAACAACAGCATGACTACAAAGACAGTCTAGGTATAAAATGTATAAAAAAATAAAGAAAATATATAGAAAAAATTAAAAATGGCAAAATTGATATATTACTTAAATGTGGCAAGATCCTGAAAACTGCATATTTTTACTAGGTTAAAACAGTTTTTAAGACCACTTAAACCTCAATTTTGTTTGAGGTAAAAAGTGACTGCAAACACTTGGGGTACCCTTTGCAGACTTTATTCTTTTCATAAATGCTCACTGTAGCCATCTGAGAAATGTCTTAGTAACATTTTACTAAAAAAGATTTTCCTTTGGGGGGAAAAATAGTCAGTGAAGACACCTTTTGGTAAAATGCTTCTGCATTCTGTCCCATTTTCATGGTGTCCACTTGATGGCACCATTTACACCATTTCAATGCAATCTTTGCCTTTTGGATATAGTGTCATGAACATGAGATTTAGGCTGTTAGCTTTGCTGTAACCACTTAGGGGTGCTGTTGAGTACAGTTTTACTATATACAGTATACTATAACCACTAACAGCACATGTTGCATTTTAATATAAAAACACAGCAGAATGTCAGTTGGGTTCTGAAGTAATTCCTTTTGCATAGGACTGCAAGTGTGTAGGGCTGCTGGCAAGTGCGTTCTTTCTAAAATCAGCCCAAATACTTCTATATGGTACAATATGTCCAAGTCCAATGGCAAACCTGATTTGAACTTTTGTAAGTGCAAAACTTTCTTACATTGTCATGTGTTATTAAGTGCTCCCATGAGACCTTTGCTGAAAACTTACTATTCTCCTTAAAAGAAAACAAGAAAGACAGCTTAACAGCAGTGATTGCAAATTCATTTGAAATGTGTTTTGAGATAACGGCCAGAACAAAAGGTATATTTAACAATATGATAGACTGATGCCGTAGGCAGTGATTATGTCTAGCAAAGCTGTGGCTCATCCCTGTAACACTGAGCTGCACACAAGCATTCAGCTTACACCTGTCTATTTTCCAAAACTGTTTTTCATAGTCCACTACAAGATGCACTGTGTACACACACAGAGGTAATTTAAAGATATACATTAGTGGGCAGCAGGATGAGTTTTGAACCTATTGGCTGTAGTTAAAATGTATCATCAGAACCCACTTATCTAATACAAGATCGCAGGAATCAGGACAGCCTATCCTGCCATTAACTCTGGACAGGATTCCAGTTCACTGTTTTTCACACATCTGCTCACTCACTGACAGCAATCCAATTTAAATTCTCTAAGAAATCAGATATTCAAATCTTTGGGATGTGGGACTAACCAATGTTCTAGGAGAAAAGCTGCCCAGATATGGGAAGAACTTCACAGAGATATTAAACAGGTCTAGAACTGAACCCTGGTCCACAAATCTCTAAACAGTATGCGGCCCCATGCATTTTCTGAACATATTTAAGTTTATTCCCAAATCAAACAAATGATGCAAGTAACATAAGGAAATAGATAGATAGATACTTTATTAATCCCAAGGGGAAATTCACATACTACAGCAGCAGCATATTGATAAAAAACAATATTAAATTAAAGAGTGATAAAAATGCAGGTATAACAGACAATAACTTTGTATAATGTTAACGTTTACCCTAAGAGTGGAATTGAAGAGTCACATAGTGTGGGGGAGGAACGATCTCCTCAGTCTGTCAGTGGAGCAGGACAGTGACAGCAGTCTGTCGCTGAAGCTGCTCCTCTGTCTGGAGAGGACACTGTTTAGTGGATGCAATGGATTTTCCATGATTGACAGGAGCCTGCTCAACACCCGTCGCTATGCTACGGATGTCAAACTGTCCAGCTCCATGCCTACAATAGAGCCTGCCTACTTCATCAGTTTGTCTAGATGTGAGGCGTCCCTCTTCTTTAAATGATGTCCTTGCTATCAAAAGAGAAAACTTACATCCTATCAATCTCAATTCTTGTGAATCATCCACTAGAGAGGCGTGTCAATAATGTTTGTGCACCCATCCAGCCTTTATAATCCCTGTGGTATTCTTTTAACAGTTCTTTAAAATTTGTAATCTGTTTAAAATAACAGTATTAAAGATTTATATATTTTATATAGTGCCTTTCTGTAGTAACATACAAGATAGTACAATAATTCTGTTTTTCTACAAATACAGCACACTTAAGGCTCAAGTGGCTCAGAATCACACAGTGTCCGGAATAAAAATGTAAAATATTGTGGTGCATGTCTGTATCATAATCACCTGGGCAATCATATAACACAATGGATGAGTGGAGTGGACAGTTCCTACAAATGTCCCACTCTCATTTTAGATTGAAGATGCTGTAGGAGTTCCAGCAGTTGGGAAATTTCATGAGGTAGAAAAGTCAGAGACATGGTGTTGTAACCCAGACCTAATCTTTTGGTAAACTAGATGCAGACATTCAGAGAGTGAGATTATTTGGGATTAATTCTGTCAATGAGTGGGCAGGACCATGTGGTCATGTCTCTCAAAGATGGATGCAAGTTGGAAATGGGAACTCCAGTATGGGTGACATTTGTTCCCACTCCATTCTCATTAAAAACAATAAAAGACTCGATCAGGACAGAAATAAAATAATCTTAAAGGAATGAAAAACAGCTTTATGCTTTTTATTTTTTTTAAACAAATTAAATAGGTCTTTAAAATTACAATTAAATTAAGTCACAACTTCCTCATAAGCAATTTAAATATATTTGCCGGAGCCTGAGAGAGAAATGATCAGATTTCAGTTTGGGATTATAGGGTCATTACTGTCATTGTGCACAGAGTTCAGTGAAAGTCTTACCTGCATGTGCTAACTGACATGGATTAAAAGGTCTGTGCATGGTGGACACGTTTTACAAATGATCTGACTGCTCATGTCTGTGCTGTCACAATTTTTGCTTATTCTTACCATTGTATTTTCTTACCAAATTGATGGCCATGTCAGTTGTCAGGTATCTGCTCACACAATACTTCTACAAAAGGTTTCTGCTGCTTTAATAGCTAAAAAAAAGTCTGTACCTTATAGAATAGTACTTCACATCAAATTTCATTTGATTTTAATTAAGTCATCCAACAAAGTCAATGTTCAAGAAACAAACATTGGAAACAAATGCTGTCAAGTATATTTTAATTGAGAGACTTATCCATAATTAACTTCCAGGTAACATATTTTGACAGTCTAAAATACCTTATCAGTAAATACTGTTAAAATATTTTATATCACTTACAACTAAGTGTGACACAAAATAGACCATAAATTAACTGATAGAGTATTTCTATAGTCTAAAATACTATATCAAAAAATGCCGGCCCAAGTTTTGGCAAGGTTGACATTCTTTGAAAAAATGAATTCCAATTTCAAAGAATTACCTTAAATTGACTCACATAGTTTTTAAATAAACATAATTCAAAGTGGCCCTTATCTATGTAATTAATAGCCTAGAGCAGCAGTTCTTAACTTATGCGATCCACGAGGACCTGTCATATGGTACATGTGGGAGCAAAAAATCAGGGATTGGGATTCACCTTAAAAGAATCGTTAGTTACACAGCACCTGAACCCAAGTTGTCCACGCTCAGCTGCACGTCAATGCCACTGCCCCATCTCACAGCACATCTACTGCAAGACTCCACTCCTGTCTCTCCCATGCAGCCTTGTTCTCTTCTTCAATGTCCGGTACCGTGCCAATTCAAAGTCTGCTACTTCTTATTTGGGGTCCAAAACAACAGCTCTCTCTTACTCCTTGCTTTCTTCAACCAGTGGAAAAACATGTCAAGACTGATGGATTTTTGATAAACAGGGCATCTTAATGGGTAAGTACTCTTTCTCAATCCTTCAGCTTACTCTCTGTTTCTCTCTCTTTCTGTCAGGGCCGGTCTGCTGATGTTAACAATACTTTTCAGCTTTGGTAATTTTTTTTGGACTACCTTCACTTTTTGAGCAATTTTAAAAGCTGCCAGACTAATGCAGAAGAATATACAAAGAGGAACAATAGCAAATATTACCAATTAATTAATGATAAAATGCATATAACATTTCATTTTACTGTTATTGATATTAAACAACAGGAGAAATCTTTTGTTTCAGACCATGTCAACAATGTTTGGTAACCAGTGTCCTTCCCTAAAAATAAATACAGGGATAGGCGAAACATGGAAGACTGACTTTGAAACATTTATGAATTCATTTCCTCCTTTTTTTAACCTGCGAGCAATGTTTCCCCTTCTTTTGATCTGAATCCATATACAGTATAATTATATATTTAGTTTAGTAGAATAAAAATTAGAAATTTTAGGCTTTCAAATTTTTATTCCATATCAAACCTCCTTACTGTTCTCACATTAAAACATAATTAATAAAAAAGTGTTTGGCAAACCTAATACATATACAAAAACTAAGAGACATAAATGTACTCAAAAACCTATCTGTAATTCCTTGTTAAAATCCTTCAATGCAATGTTGGGTGGAGCAGAGCTAAAAAATATCATCTGTACTTGTGAATATTAAGAGTTTACCAATTTAAGGTAGAAAAAAATGGAGGTACTTTCAAACTTCAATTCCTTGAGGTAATATGACAATAAAAGATTGAGAACCCTGACCTAAAAATATCACATGGCATTTGATCACATAATGAATGCATCATTAGCCTGCTGTAGTTAAACTAATAGCAGTAACCAAGAACCAAGATCATGCTCTGCTTGGCAACACTGGGTTTATATTAGTGAAGGGCCCTAACTAGATGGTACAACATTTTTGGGGTCCATGGCTTAAAAAAAAGTTGCGGAACCCATAATCCAAAGCAAAACAGTTCAATTTTATCTGTGTATTTCTAAACTTAAGGAAAATTACATTAAGTGTAATATGCGCATGCACAGCAGTCCTTGGCAGAACTGCTTGATAAGCTGAACGAGTCTTCAGAAAAGCTTGACTTTGATGGATAGTAGATCACATTGTACAGTATGAAAGCATTCAGGTGCCTGGGTAGTAAGTACTACAACACCTATGGTTTAAAATATTTATTTATACAATACACTTTTAAAAACACTTTCTCCTACTTTAAAAACACTGTGGGTTAAAAATATTGCACCCATTTTGGAGACTTTTACATGTTACACATTTCGAAAAATTAACATATGAAATGGGCAAGCTGTATTATGTAGTGAAATATGCTATACAGAGCAGAGCCTTTTCCAAAAATAACAACGCAATTTTCAGGTAAAGGACTATTTTTCTTCAAATGGATCGCTGCTGATGTGCTGAAGCTGCGCCTTCCATCGCAAAGGCAAATAAAAGTTTCCTTTATTACACAGATTGGGTCTACATATTGAACCAGTGGTCAGATTGCTTGCATTTCTTACTAACATTTTCTGTCCAGCTTTGTGCGATTCTACAACACCTCCGCTCAGCGCTCATGCAGATCAGAGAGCAATTTCACTTTCAGTCCGCTGTGATGGTCCCCTCCATTTGGCCACTGCATGCACTGCAGCCTCTGGCAGAGAAGAAAGCCACTCATAAGTACGTCTACCAGGGAACACTATGCTGCAGTATATCCGCGTGTCACAGCTCAAGGATTGTGCTGTAAATAAAGCTCGCACTTTGGATGCCAAGCATAGCTGGGGATTGGGGGGTTGGGGAGGTATTTAAGGATTTATAAAAATGTCAGAGTGGGCAGCCAGCTTGCTTTCTTGTTGATGATCTTTGGCTAAATGCTAACCATGAAGTCTACAATGCAAACTGAGACAATCAACTTTGCATTGCAGGATTTGGAAATTGTGAGAAGAAGCAACATGAGAAATTCAGCAACTTAGTTTTAAAAAATGGAGATAAAATAGAAGAAGCCTTTTGAGCAAGAGCTTAACAAAACCTATGATATGTTCACACAGAACATACTCAAGCATCAAGTATAATCGCTCTGAGAAATGTAATATATAAAAGCATATCATAAATAAACGTGTCATATTTGTAACCTGTATCTTAATAGATAAGTATTTATGAAATGAACTAAAAGTGAAGTTCATTTCCTTTTTCTAAAAAATACAAAGAATTCTTCTGCATAACACTAAGAGATAAACATAATAAATGCTAGTCTAGACCCAGGTTGTCTCATTTCATCATTACCATTAAACAAAAAATTAAATTTTTAAGACCAAAGTAATAATAAATACAGTGTGAGAAAAAAAAATTAAAACATTTAATTATTACCATTCAGTGAAAGCTTTAGGCTTTAGGACAAAAGTCATAATGAAAATCATCACATAAATCCTCCACCCATCCATGTTCTTAACTTTTTATTCTAATTAAGATGTGTAGAAAGCTAGAACCTATCCAAGAAGCATCAACCACAAGGCATGAGACAATACGCTTATCCACAACACAGTTCATAAGCTTTCTATTTTTTATTAAAATAATCTTTCTAAATATCAACATAATAAAATTACACTGCTGTGAATTAGTACTAAGTTACTACAGTGCAAAACCATCCAAATTTAATAATGATCTTTTTTCTTTTCTTAGTTAATATCAAACACTGCTTCAGCAATGGCTGTCCTTTCACCTCCTCCTTGAATGCATTACTGAACTGTTAACTGACTGGATCTACAGTATGAAGAATTTATAATCTTATATTTCCTGTTACATAAAAACGATGGTATCAACACTGTGTGAAACTGAGACCTCCGTGTTGTGATAGTATCCCCTGCATTTGTCCACTGGATGAAGACATATGATTTGACCCGAAAAGCACAAATTGACAATTTTGGTGCTTGGCTGCACTCTGTCTCCACCATGCTATTGAAAGCAATGCAAAACTCATGGCTGTATAATTCCTCCATGCTGTAATCTACCTGTTTCAGAATCAGTATCAGTGAAATGTGTATGATGTCTCGAGCACTCGTTCTCTCATCTATGGCTCATGAAAACTACAGTAACTGCAGTTTGCTAATCCAAGTAGAGTTTGAGTATATTGTGACAGCTGTTCCAATACAGTAAATTTTGCATCAGTGGTCCCATTAGAGTTTGATCTGAAAACAAGCTAGTAGATGCAGTGGTGTGTTTAAGAAAAAAAGTGATGATTTGCTGTGTGTGTCTGAGTATGCTACTCAACTCACTAAAAAGTGTTAAACCTGTGGACCAAGCCCACTTTCAAATACAGAGATGGCTATACAGATGGTAAATTACGATTCTATTAAAGTGCAGTAATTTTGTAATGTCACACCTATTTTGAAACTTCCTTTTTTCGATGATAGACATTTTTGTTTGCCTTTGTGTTTCATTTCAGTAACATGACGATATCGTACATATGGTACATGATACATGGGCAAAATTTCATATTGTCAGTATTTTCTATTGCAAAATTAGACACAAAAGTTTGTCTCTAGTTTGTCTTACCTGAAGGAAACCCAGCATAAATTGAAAAAACCACAAATGGACATCAGGAGTTGATGCCAACTCCAAACCCCTGGGTAACATCCATCCATCCATCCATTGTCCAACCCACTGAATCTGAACACAGGGGTCTGCTGGAGCCAATCCCAGCCAACACAGGGCACAAGGCAGGAACCAATCCCGGGCAGGGTGCCAACCCACCGCAGGACACACACAAACACACCCACAGCACACACTAGGGCCAATTTAGAATCGCCAATCCACCTAACCTGCATATCTTTGGACTGTGGGAGGAAACCCACGCAGACACGGGGAGAACATGCAAACTCCACGCAGAGAGGACCCGGGAAGCGAACCCAGGTCCCCAGATCTCCCAACTGCGGGCAGCAGCGCTACCCACTGCGCCACCGTGCCGCCCCCCTGGTTAACAGACTACTATAATATAACTGTTAAAAAAAACTGTATTTAATTCATGTCCACCAAACAGTAAAGCTGTTAGAAAATGAGTCTAGAATAACATTAGTTGGCATCTTCTAATTTTAGTAAAATTGCATTTGAAGGTAGCCCCTCTTTAATGAGTGTGGCAAAACAAAAGGTTAATATGAAGCTATATCGTAGGACATCATAGTTTGATGGGGTCTCTAAAAATGTCAGAATTTTAAAACTCTGTTACAGTTTAACGTGCGTATCTGTAAGATTCTATTGATGGAATAATTCCACCACATCTGGCAGCATTCTTGTCAAGTTCATTTGTTACACAGCTTTATTCTCTGTTAACATTTGCTAAATAAGGCTTCCCATTGCATAGGATCTCACTATGTCTAAATCCAGACTTGTCAAGAGGGGACACCTTTGACAATTTTGGAATACCAGCATAAAGAAATTCTGTGCAAGTTTCTCTGTATAACATGAAGTCCTCAGGAGTGCAGATGTGATGTGATCATAAAGGGATAACTGCACTCTTGGTATTGGGGCCTTACCTTTTAATGCATAGTAATTGAACAATGCATTGTAATGGTGTATTGGGGAACATGTGTTGTGCCAAGTCAGCCATTCATTTACTAAGTTATGTTAATAATATTTTTAGGGTTGCAGCAAACGTAGGGCAGACACCAGTCCCGATGGGATGCCAGTTGTGTGCCAAGCCCCAAATGGTAATTATATAGTGCCTCACTGTAACACTTACGCTTATTTGGCTTACTTTCATACAGAGGGCAGGCGTACACAACCTGTCCTTAATGAGGATCAGTTCCATAATGAAGTAGGCTAGGGCCCAACTCTTTATGAATTCAAGTGGAAGTGACTTTATGCTAGTTGGGTTACTAATATTCAGTTAGTTAACATGTATCATGGAGGGGAATTGCAGGGTATTGTGGTATTATGCTAATTACAGAAAAGTTTTTTTGTGGTTCATTGTTGGCATTCACAGTTGAATGAGTTACTTAGACAAATAAGATTTGTGGGCTGTAAATTGAGTATTACTGTACTACTCAAAATAGTCCTATATTAGAAATGAGCTCATGGACCATACAGCCTGCAAAAGTCAAACAAGCATATGGCCAAGTTCTGTATTTGTAGCTAACATACCTTGACCAATTAGAAGACAAAAACGTGGCTTACAGTACGCTTGCGTTCGTTGATAAACCACCAGCCAAAGAATTCAACAGTAGTAGTGAAGCTAGTTACCTGCTCTTGAATTTTCTACAGGCCACAGCATTTAGTAATATAGTAAACATTTATTTCCAAAATAATACATAACCTTCACAAAAAAGAATAATTGAAATTTCTGCATGGATTACCAAAATATAAAGTTTGCAGATGAAAGAATGGATGTAGAAGTTGCATATGAATTTCAAGACAATTTTGAAATGGATTTGAGGAATAAGCCACAGAAATCTGAAAAAGCTGAAAAGGAATGTAGATTTATTGTAGCTGGAAACTGCAGCACGTAGTGGTTAGTTTGGCTGTAGAACAGCTCAAGAGTCCAGGGTTCAAATTTCACTATGGGATCTGCTGTGTGGAGTTTGTACATTCTTCCTGGGCCGGCATGAATTTCTCTTTGGATATTCTGGTTTTGCTCCCAAATCTCTAAGATTAAATAATGGCTTTAAATTGGAAGGATCCGAGTCTGCATGTGCTTTGCAATGAACTGACACCCCTTCCTTCCATTGGTTGTTTCTGTCCATTGCCCATTGCTGGCAGGTTAAGCTTCCATGAACTGAAGAGGACTTTATCAGATTTCATAAAGGGTGGGTAGCAAAGAAAGTAAAAACTTAGCAGTATATATGAGAGATGTTGTGAAAGGTGCTATAAACAGAAAATTTCATATAGAGGATAAATCATTTTATTTTTAGAGACTATTCCCACAGCATTAGTGGCTCAGGAAGTATTCAATTAGAAAATGAAATTTATACCTGCTTGCACACACTTAAAATTCTGCATCTGTGTGGACTTACCACTGTGATCCACATCCACATGCAGATGTCTGAACTGAATTTGCATGTTTACTTATCAGTTGTTGCTTTCTTTCAGACACGTTATCTATGTCTTTGAAAATCTTTTCTTTAAATCCAGTACTTTTTACTATAACAACAGTGTATTATTGAATCTGTTCTCTCTAGGATGTCAATTTAACATTACATCCACCTACATGTACATATTGTGCTCCTGTGTTTCTTGGTAAATCTTGCGTTCTCAGATGTGCACCTTCATGGAGACAACTCTCTCCCCCACTAGATGGTGTCCTGACTCAGGAACGTTCTACATCTTTTTGAGACTCCTAGAGTGTTGAAATCCTACAAGCACATCATAATCATTTACATAAATCACCTTGTCCAGTGAATTGTGCCCTTCCTTATTTTCTCCATGAAGCCTTATTATCACTCTAACTTTTCCTTTGACATTTTTATGTCTTTCAACAGGTCTATTCACTTGCAGTATGTATTTAATGCCTTTTCTCAGTTTCGACTTGAGATTTGGCACAATAATTAGAACTTTTGTTTTGTGTAATATGGCTTTTGATCAATCTGTAAAATGTTAGAATTCATGAATGGCATTGTGTAAGACTAAAATCACTCAACATGCCATTCTTGGATTGGAGATGGGAAAAGGTTAACATGTGAATTGCGCTGGTGGTATGTGAGATGTATCACAGTGATTTGTGGATCAATGCAATGTTAGTGAGCCTCCACCTTTTCCTTGAACTTTCACACTGGCTTGTTATCTCTGCAGCTGTATAACTCTTTTTAATATGTACCTTGATCTTTAGCAGCTGTGCTACTGCAAAGTCATAAATTTCAACTAGAAAAGGTAATCCGGAAGGATGCATTTGTTTTTTCTCATCAAGCAAACATTGCAGTTGGGGCCATCAAAGTCAAATGTAATGGAGAGGGAGATAAGGGAGCACTGATTTTCATTTTATCCCATTTGTAAAAAAAGGCAAAAGAATTTCTAGTTTCTCAAATGCTACAGTATGTTTGTTTCAACTTGTAAATTCTAAAAGAAGATTTGTAGAAATGACAAATTGTGTTGTATTAAATAAGGCAGGGTTTTGCTTTTCTAGGAAATTCACCAAAGACATGTGACTCACTGTTAAGCAGCAGAGGATTACCATATCGGTGCTGTCTTATTTCTGAATGACAAGAAAATGCAGAAGCTTGCAACAATGAATGAGCTGTTGCTCTTTAGACTACATTACCATTTGCACCTATTTCTATTCCCTGTTACTCTAAGCATCTCAAACATCATAGCAATTTATATCTATAATGGGAGCACTTGAAAGTTAGACATCTTTCTGTGGATTATACAGAGGGTCAGTAACAGGGGAAAACAACTTTTTACAGTTCATTATCACTAAGCCCATAAGTCGTTAAAGTAAAATGTGTAAAATAAAATATTCAGAAACATTATTAACCCAGTAGAATTACCCACAGGAACCAACTCTGTGAAGAGATGCTAACCCACTGCAAGACTCATTCCAGCACACACCTACATTCATTGCTGAGCTTCATTTGTGTTGATTATGAACCACTTTGTTTCCTGTATGTTTAAACTTTAATTGTGCTCAATATGTAATTATTAATTTTTCTTATTAGGCTTTTGCCATTATACAAACATTTCAGATACAATTGGTTACATTCTCCAATTGAGCCACAAACAGGTGAAGTGACTTGCTCATGGTCACACAGTGTCAGCAGCAGGATTTGAACCCACAACCTACATCCAAAGCCTTAACCACTACACCACACTGCCTAATTTGTAAATCTGTATTTCTATCTTCTTGTGAACTGTCGCACAGCTCTGTGCCTTCACTTAGTGAAGGGCGCTATACAAAAATAAATTGAATTGAACTCATTCATCCAAGTCCAATTCAGAATTGCCAATCAAACAAATCTGCATGTCTTTAAAATGTGGGAGGAAACAATACAGAGAGAACATGCAAACACATTGCAGAAAGACTGGGCCTGGAATCAAACCTAAAATTTGGAGGTATGCCACTAGCAGAACCTGCTGTTAGAGAAGGAGACTTGTGGAGTGGGATATATGGGACATTAAGGGTCACCTTATTAGAAGTATAGTCAGTATAATAGGCACCCCGGGCCACCATCTGTCTTTCTGCTTGTGTATTTTTTTCATAGGTTTTCAAATGGCAATTGATAAAGTGAAGCAAACACGATAGTGCTGTAGCCTGGATTTATGAGGGAACATGTAGCATTATTATAAATCTAATTAATTTTACCATTCAGTGATGTAGAAAAAAGTAAAATATGGAGGATCACAGGTGAGTTAGTGAAGAGAAATTCATTATAGGTATACATACAGTACATGACTATATAATAGATAGATGGATAGATAGAACATTGTGCAAAAGAAAATGAGTTTTAGTAAAAACCCTTGTAGATATGCAAGACATGATATACTGTAACAGACACACAGGTAGATAGAACCAGTTGATTAAGCATACAAGTGGCCTAATTTTAGAACTTGAGCCATTTTAGCCCCAGCAATTAGCATTACTGTTATTTCTGGAGAACACACATATTGTTGGTGAGCTCAACCCACTAGGCAAGCTAGGTTACTGCCAAGACTGGCAAAAGTTCATTGTGTGGGATTATCCGGGTATTTGGAATAATTATCATTGTATTTCATGAATGTTTAGTGTGCATTCATGAGAGACCCTAAGAATAAGAGCATGGCAGGAACTTTTTTTAAGCCAAAGCACTGAGGAGTGAAGCAAAATGACACCTTTTATTAGCTAACTAAACAGATTACAATATGCAAGCTTTTGAGGCAACTCAGTTAGCCAATAAAAGATGTCATTTTGCTTTACTTCTCATTGCATCCATAATGGCTAACACAGTACAAAATCCTACTGCTAAGCCACAGTACAAAATTCTAATGCAGTGGATGACCTAAAAAGAGTATAACCTCACTCACACACTGATGTAAGGCAGCAATAATTACATTATCTTTTCAGATTTTGAGTTGTATATCTTCTTCCCCATTTACTGATTCATTTATAAAAGAAACAAAATATTTCCTCTTCCCAGTCTGTTTTGTTTCTGCTTGTAGAGAGTACTTTAGCACAAATCATAAGTTTAAACTGACAAAGAAAGCAAATACAGTGTTTGTATTATGACTGAATCAGTTATTTAAGAAAAGGACTAAATCACAATTGTGTATAAATGGTTTAACCAGGAGTAGCTGCAGGATAGTTCGATTGGTAACTATCAGTTGACCAGATTTGAGTGACTGTGTCCTCTAATGAACTAGTTCTTACTTTGAACACCACTGTAGCCTGCATAGACTGCAGCTTTACTTACAGAGAGTACTTCATTTGTGCTACCCTGAACTGCATGAGTGCAATAAATAAAAAAATGGATGGATAAGTGGATACTTTGCTATTGGGCATTAACCTAATGTAGCCAAAAATCTGAACCAGCTTTGAATGTGTGTGTGTGTGTGTGTATAAATGAAAATATTGTACAATAATTAGTAAACAAATCATAAACAGTAAGTGAGATGCATTTTTCTCCACTGTAGCTCACTTAAAAGTTGAATGTACATTGTTAGTCTAGAAGAGGTGGAAAACAAAGCCCATTTAAAAATCAATTGTTATTTTGGGTAGTGCTTTTAGTAAGCACTCATATAAAATGAATTACCAATTCTTTTAACAACATTACACTAAAAAATGAATTTAACAAAGTGTTCTGTGTATATAATATTTGTTTACATCTTATAGATATCTACTCTGTACATTCCTGCATTTTCTCATTTTCCTCCTCCCATATCTTGTTAGTGTATAGTCACCTTTTCAAATACCACACAGCTTCTCAAAGGCTTAAAGGCCTGCCACTTGAATGAGTGTAATGAAATACTTGAAGTTCTACTCCTGCAGAATTTCCATCCCTAGCAGCTCTGTTTGAATTTTGTCTGGCTAGCCCCATGCAATATACATCATCAAGAATCACCATACTGAACATTTTAATTTAGAAAATAAAGGTGAATCATTGAGTCACAAAGAGTGATTTTTAAAAAAATTTAGAAAGATTTATTAATTTTATGATTATGCGAAGATAATGGGTACAATGACAAGCTTCCAAATTACAGTCAAAGCACTCTCACATTACCCACTTAAAACCATAAGAGCCAAACAGCCACTCACCACTGCTGCACTGTGAATCATGCCTTTTCCTCCTTCTCATGATAAAGGATAGAGGTGAAGAAGAGTGACCAATAGAAGACGAGCAGAAAGGACCAGAGCTTAGTCAGAGCTCAGGATGAATTTCACAGATAAAGGCCAATAGAAGGCAGGTCAAGCTGGAAGTGGAAAACTTAAAACAACTAAAAGCAAGGATTTGGGGGACACACATACAGAAACCAGTTAATGTAGATTTTCCTACAAATAACTACAATTTACAAAACTGGTTTAAGGCCAGGTTTCCAGATGTGGCACTTGCATCTATTCACCCTTCCATCCCTTTTGTATAGAAAAGGCACACAAAAGGTTAAGTCTGATACTGCCCACGTCGAGCAGGCCTGTCAGCCCCAGTGATGGAATGCGGGTTTCGTTGTGCACTGCATTGCGAGGTTTCTGCAGCAGAAGCAGCACACAATCAGAAGGCTGCATTCAGATCGGATTTCTTTACACTATGTAAGAACACTGGAGGGGGAGGGGGCTTTGCTGAATGAGCAGCCCAGAAGTGAAAAGCCCTGACAGTGCTTAAAAGCGGCATGGAAAAGAAAAAGTCAATATGCTTGTGTATTCTCCTCTCAGCTGGCCTGGATGAAAATGTCTCTCTTCTAAAAGGAGATTCTGAAGCACTAGATACTAGAATGTGATTTTCTAAATTCACTCTAAATCTGTAGTGTTAAATGACCTCCAATTAAAGTTAGAAATGCACTCAATAACAGTTATGTGCCACAAAGACTGTAAGTGTGGTCAAAGTCTGTTTATAAATATAAATAAAACAACACACTAAAGAGATTTACCAAGTATTACAATTTATGTTAAGCAAAGCTGCTCATGTAGAATACACATTGCAAGGAAAATGCAGCATGGAATCCTTATATAAATGTTTCCACTAATATCCTTTATCACAATGGTGAGCAGTGAGGTGCGGCAGAATGCACAAGCAACCAATATGCAATGCACTGCAACTGTCCTCCAGAGAGCTCAGCTGAACTGCAGTGAGAGTCAGGTGAGGGATAAACTGCAGCACTTTCACTCCTGGCCATTACAGTATGTGGCAATCCAATTGGCTGTAGTGCTGCTAGAATTATTTAACAAAACCCCCTCTAAACCCCTTCCTCCCAACATGCTGACAACCTTCCTGCGGGTTTTCAAAGCCATAGGAACCACTGACTGATAAAACAAATACTAGCAATTATAGCAGCTAGAGTCTGGCTACATTATATTTCTTGCAGAGTATTTAAGCATGGCTGGTCAAACAATTATTGGAGAATTTCTACTAACAGATGTGCAGGTATTACATCACTGTTCCAATTAACCAAATTATTACAAAAAAGCTTGTTTGTAATCGCAGTATAATTAACACATCCTTCCTGGATGATATAATAACACCATAGGTGTCTATTAACAAAAATGAGTGAGGAAATCAGCGAGGAAACATGAAGGCGCAACTTCAGCAAACTGTCCAAAGGCAAATACACGCATTCATGCACTTACATAGGTCTTTTTAGCTTTAAAGAAAATGATAACATTTTTAAAAAACAATGCTTGTTTTTAATTTCCTAAACACAGTATTACTAGCTGTGTCTCATAAGCATAATTATTAAACATATTAAGGGTACTCTTTTTTTATCAATAGCAGTATAATATATAAATACACCTGCCATTTTATATTATTAGGAGTAAATGAAATATCCATCCATCTACTATTCAAACGTATATTAACCTAAGCAAGGTCATGGTATTAGATTACAAACCATACATCATGAATTACACAAAATGATGTCTGTATGTAATGGGAAAGGATATTGTGGGTCACTATTATATAATTCAAGTTGTACAATACTGTATTATTTCTAAAATAATTATTTCTTTCTCAGAAATAGCTAACAGTACAAAGAAAATCATTAGCAATTATAAAAGCATATATAACAGTGTTATAGGTAAATACATGTGTACACCATTTTCTTATCTTGTTCTTTCTTGGGTGCTTTGTAAAGGTGCACACCATGTAACTGTTTCCAACAATACAGAGTCACAGGGAACATTAACTCGTCTTCCTGAATAAATATGAAGTGGTAAATGAATATTATTAAAACTTGCTTTTGGTTGATTATTTTAAAACTATCAAACTCACCTTACTAAATAAATATGAAGTAGTAAATGCATATTATTAAAACTTGATCATTTTAGAACTATCACTTTTTAAATGTATAATATTAATTCAGATTTAAACATTGTAATCAAAGACAAAGAAATATAAGTGAGTACATAAATATTGTTTCAGCTGGATGTCTTATAAAGTATTAAAAAATATGCCATGTACAGTTATATGTATAACTAGATATTATTTGGTAAAAAGACAACAAATTCTAACAAATATTTACATATTCAGGTAATATAAATGTGTAGATCGTTATATAATATAAACGAATTTAGCGACTGGCTAACTGAGCAGGGTTATCCCTTGCTTTGCTCTCGATGCAGTCGTGAAAAATTCTTCTTCCCAATGGCCTTGAACAGAATTACAGAGGTTCAAAAAATGGATATACAGCTACATTTATAAGTGAAATGACTAAAAGATTCTTATGCTGAAGAATACCAAAGATATTTACATACTTGTACATAAACACGCAAAGATGTTAAACTTCACATGCATTTATAAGTATTTGCGTGTTTGCGACAAAGAGGTTCAGTTCGTTAATCGTTTTTTGTATCAAATCAACATTCGTGCCTTTTCATACTTAACCTCGAGCCTCCACCGTGGGCACACGGGATAGGACCGGCGCTCGGAAGCCGCTTTGCGTGACGTCACAAAGTGCAGGCATTTGTAGGACTGACAGATGGTTGCACGCGTTTTTGGTAGCCGGAACTGGGGATGAGCCAGGGTGCATATCTGCAGGACCTCCACGCTGTGTCTCCTGTCCCCCACCCCGCCCCCAGTCTCAATGAAGTTTTCGCAGCTCTCTGCTTGCCAATGAGTGCGCGGCGCGCCTCCGCATTGCCGAATCTTTTCCGCTCTCATTGTACCTGCAGCCTTCTGGTCGGCCTGGTCACGGGTGGTTGCTGCCCACTGTCCACTCGTTCGTGTGCTTCTGCAAGATTTTCAAAGCCGACACAGCATTATCCGCCAAGTCATCGGCAAAGGCGCTTGTGCTCCGAGCTGACTTGTAAAGGTCATTCAATGCGTAATGGTGCTGTCAGCGGCGCTGTCCAGCACCGCATCTCGGACCCCGTGCAGGGCACTATTACAGTCGGAGATCCTAACTGGAGAATGAGGACTCTCAATTTACCACAGTACGCATATCAAAATGCAAAAGAATGGAGAGAGCAGGTCAGCTGACAAAGTGCCATTGTGCGGTAAGTACGGAGGACCGCAGGCTGCACGAGTTTTTAAGCCTCTTCAAGCCGGGTTGCCCTCTGCGCTCCGCCGCGACAGGCAAACGTGATACTGATCAGATGAAAAGTAGAATAAGTAGAAGTAGCAGCAAGCAAAGTGGCACCCACACGGCACGCAGTTTGGTGCTACAATCTAAGAGAGACAGTAACGGTCTAGCAGAAAGTTCATACTTACAGCGGACAGCACGGGACGCCTTTCTCAGCTCGGCAAAGTTGAGGCTGCACTGCTTCTTGGACTGAATGACATTGTTATCCGCCCCTCCTCTCTCCCTCTCTCTCTCATTCTCTCTCTCTCTCCCCCTCGCAGTGCAAACTGCACAGCTCAGCAGAGCTCCTCACTGCCGCAGCCGTGACTGCATGAGCTCCGCATATTAGCGTGTGCTGGGACTTTTAAAGGGGAACACATCGTCAGGGGTCCAACACCGCGGGACACACAAACATAAGCGCTTTCTTGATTCCCAACTCTCTCTCCTCTTATACCTTGCAATAGTTTTCATTTCCTAGTGTTTATACTTTTTTAAACGTTGGTGGGCGACAGTTGAATGAAAGCTATGTCAAGAACTGTGCTCCCCCACGACCTAACCTACACCTCTTAATCAAAAATTGAGGTAGAGTTGGAGTGGTGAATGTGACAGGTTATGTGTGGGTCCTATACACCTCCCTGTATCTAAGGAGTGAACATTGTTGGATCTACAAGCTATTCCATTTTGCCAATTGTATCATATACATTACAAAATGTGCATACTTTCACATATTCAGTTTAAAAAATAGTTTGGGTGGGGGTTGAATTCTGGTTTAAGTTTGACTTGATTGTATGTAATGTTATTTTCTTCAAGTAAAATCAATTAATAAAAATAGATAGCTGTATATATTAGAAAACTGTATTCATGTAGCAATAATTTTACTTGTTGCGGCACCTGGAGTTAATGATTTAAGTCCTGACCCAAGTTCTTCCGTGTGAATGCTGTACATATAGAGTCCCAAGATCATTGGAAATCAGCAGTTTTTTCCCCAGCTTTAGCATTTTCATTTCTCCTCTGCATTTCCCATAATGCACCCACCACACTAATGGACAAAAATCCTCCTTCTCAAGGCACCAGCACCACTGTCGATCACTCCAGAGAATTCTGTTGAACCTGCTAAATTTTCTTAAAAAGCTGGCCATCAACAAGACCTGAACAAAAAAAATGTGAACAAAGTGGAATGTGCTCCCTCATAAACTAGTTGGTTACGGACAAATTTTGAGTGACCATAATGCCATCCATGCACAGTTTCAGGTTTCTAAAAATGTTGAATATTCTTCAAGTTCTATACCCATGAATATACAAGACTATGGGGTATTTTTTTTAAAAACGAGGCCATGCTTATTTTAGAGATTTACAGATAATTAATTACAAACTAGGAAGACAACTGGACAACAAAGCACATACACTGCCAAATAATCAATCAGTAAATAGCTTCAACCTTATTATACAGTACTATACAAAAATGAAAAAGAAATCAATTTTTATTTAATTTGCTGCTAATAATGGCTTGCAGAATTTTTCTTCTTTTGGCTGCTCCCATTTACGGGTTGCCACAGCTGATCATTCATCTCCATGTACTGTATCTATCTTTTACATCATTTTGTGCCACACCACCTGCCTTCATGTTTTCCCTCACCACATCCACAGACCTCCTCTTTTCCTCTTGCCTGGTGGTTCCATCCTCAATATTCTTTTCCGGATGTACCCCTCATCTCTCCTCTCCACGTGCCCAAACCATCTCAGTCTAGCATCTCTCACTTGGTCACCAAACCGTCGTACCTGTGTTATCCTTCTAATATACTTATTTCTAATCTTGTTTGTCCTTGTTGCTCCAAGCAAAAATGACAGCATCTTCAACTCTGCCACTTCCAGCTCAGCCTCCTGTCTTTTTGTCCGTGCCATCGTTTCCAAACCATACAACATTGCTGGTCTCAATACCATTTTATAGACTTTCCCTTTCACTCTTGCAGTTACTCTTCTATCACAAATCACTCATGTCGCTCATCTCCACCAAGTTCTCCCTGCCTGCACTCTCTTCTTCACCTCTCTGCAGCCATCTCGATTATTTTGGACTGTTGAGCCCAAGTATTTAAATTTGTCTACCTTCACCTTCCCTCTCATTCATGCACATGTGCTCTGTCTTACTCCTGATGACTTTCATTCCCCTTCTCTCCAGTGCATACCTCCACCTCACCAGGTTTGCTTCAACCTGCTGTCTACTCTCACTACAAATCACAGTGTCATCCGCGAACATCATAGTCCACAGAGACTCCTGTCGGACCTTTTCTTTCAACCTGTCCATCACCACTGCAAACAAGAAATGGCTAACAGAATTATAGGAGGCTATATAGCAAACAAGATTGCATTACAATACCAAGCAATAATCTTAAGCAATAATCTTATAGATTTAAAATATACAAATATAGATAAGAGCACATATCAAAAGATAAGAAAAGACCAGCTGTCAACTAAACCAAGCAAAGGAACCTGAGACCATTTTATTAAAATAAAAAAAATCTCTAGTAGTAGTAGTAGTATTAATACAGTTGTCATGTCTACAAAAATACTAGAAGTGATGAAGGTAAGACACCAAACCTTTGATAGCAGAAGGAAGGAAAGGATTCTGGCAGTGTTACTTACGTAGTAGGACAAAGTCATCAGAGCAGCCGAGAAATCCATATTTTCATTTGTTTTCCTGTCCTCGTTGTTTCAGGATTAAACATTATAGTCAAGTCAAAACAAAGTTTGGATAAAGGTTTAATTTGTTATGATTAGATATTTAATGAGAAAATATGAAGCATTTGAGTAGTTAAGTGCCACAACAAGAAACATTTACAGTATATATTGTTACCTTTTAGTAGAAAGATGTTTGTATTCACAAATCTCAGATGTCACTGCATTCAAACTCAGAGCTGTATTTGTCAGTGAGCTTGCCTATGGTCAGTATGTATCTAGGAGAGATTATTCATTCAGGGCTTGGTGTCACCAGTACAGTGCTATAATGTGTCACCTCGGAAGTGGCAGGTGCACATGAGGATTATTTTGAATAATGAAAAAAAGGAGATGGAAAATGTGAGAGGAATGACAGAAATGTGGTCGAAAGTCTGAAGCCAAAAACTGAGACAGACATCAAAACCACAATGTAAACTAATCATAGTCAAACTCAACACTGCATAAATCCTAATACACATTTAAATTCTTTAGCTTTCACTAACTCTGATGATTGCCGTTTAGAAATGTTCTAACACTAGGATAATAGGCTATTGCATGCTGCCATCTTACATGGAGAGAGCGTGATGACACAGTGTGACATATTATCATAAGAACAAAAGCAACTACTAACAATATGGCTGTGGCCATGAAAAAGATAGCCAAAAATTGTTTCTCCAGAATAATAGATTAATAAAAAGCCATACCACATGTACTTCAGAACAGGTAATCCACCTGATGCTAGAGATGTTTGGGCCCAGCCAGTAACTGGATTGGCCAGGAAAAAGCTAAGGTTACTGCTGGAGGAGCTGTTGGCGAGGCATGCAAGGGGTGCATACCCTGTGGTTTTGAATGTGGAACCCAGTGCTCCAGTGCAGTGACGGGGACACCGTGCTGTTAAATATGGTGCTATTCTGTGAATGAGATGTAAAATCAAAGGCCTGTCATCATAAAAATCCCTGGGCATCCATTGTAGAGTGTTTGGTGTGTCCCGATATCCTGGTTAAGCTGCCCACCATGGTCTAGTCTTTCTGGCCCCCTAAATAGCATCTGTCTCTAATTGGCCAACTGTGTCTCTCACCCCTTCACTACCTGATAGCTAATGTGTGGTGAGCATATTGGCGAAAAATGGCTGCTGTCATCTCATCCAGGTGGATGCTGCACATTGATGGTGGTTGAAGTGGTTCCCCACTCACTATCTAGAGCACTAAATCTAAATGTATAAAAAAATTATTATTATTATTATATACAAATTCCACAAATTAAACAAACTGATGCTGCATCAATGTTTTATTCTTCAGTCACACTAGTGTTTTTACATTGTTTACATACATATGACATAGATGTTTGCCCCCATTGGACATGCACACATCATTGGAAAATTTTTTGAAGGGATGGTAACACCTCCTGCTAAGGGATTTATCAGAAAACTGTAGTAACTGATAAATTATTGACCTTGTATGCAGCATTCATACTGTATAAAATGCAATATAGCTGTATACTGTAGCACAGCAAAAGCTATGGAAAGCAATTTGTTTGTGTCTGCTGTATTGGAAATATAACTTTCTTCCTGCATGGCATTGACTACTCAGATAATGGGACATTGTAATGAGCAGAATCCAATCAAGGAAGAGCTACATAATAAGAACA
Organism: Erpetoichthys calabaricus; assembly: GCF_900747795.2. NCBI lineage: Eukaryota > Metazoa > Chordata > Cladistia > Polypteriformes > Polypteridae > Erpetoichthys > Erpetoichthys calabaricus. The sequence goes on from NC_041401.2 coordinate 177,361,260, forward strand.
AATAAATCAAAGCTCAATTAAGAGTTTGCTTTTTCAAAGCTCTGCATTTCCACCCACCCACTTCGCAACTGTGAGCTTGCGTTTTCAGAAGTATACAGATCTAGAGAGTGTTTTTAAAATTCTACATTTTTGGGAGTTTAAAAACACCGGGGTTGTGTGGGTGAAAGGTGAAAACGGAGATTAATGCCTGCATTTTTAAATGAAAACATAGTAGTAATAGTAGTCTTCCTGCCTGCTCTACTTCAAGATTCTACCAAATAATCACACACTGCACAACAGTCACCATCACTGCACAAACCCAACAGATAAAAGTTCCAGTGTCTCCTTGCACTTCCTCAGTCTTTGCTGAATCTAATATCTAATGCTGTGACCTCACAGGTTCAGTAGTCAGGATTCAAATCCTTGCCCTGTGTGGAGTTTGTCTGCTACCCTATATCAACATGAGCTTTTTTTTTTTTTTGAGTAGTCTAGTTTACCTCCCATATATGAGTAGGTATGGATGTGTGAGTCCATACTGAAGTCTTTCCTCTGCTTCGAAAGGCTCCAGCTCCGTGTATTCCTGAACTGGAATAAATGGGTCAAGAAAAAAGGAATAATGCAGTGAATATGTCTAGTTTCCTGTATTGGATTGTAATGTAATACAGTGGTGTGAAAAACTATTTGCCCCCTTCCTGATTTCTTATTCTTTTGCATGTTTGTCACACAAAATGTTTCTGATCATCAAACACATTTAACCATTAGTCAAATATAACACAAGTAAACACAAAATGCAGTTTTTAAATGATGGTTTTTATTATTTAGGGAGAAAAAAAATCCAAACCTACATGGCCCTGTGTGAAAAAGTAATTGCCCCCTTGTTAAAAAATAACCTAACTGTGGTGTATCACACCGGAGTTCAATTTCCGTAGCCACCCCCAGGCCTGATTAAAGCTAGACATCATGCCAAGATCCAAAGAAATTCAGGAACAAATGAGAACAGAAGTAATTGAGATCTATCAGTCTGGTAAAGGTTATAAAGCCATTTCTAAAGCTTTGGGACTCCAGCGAACCACAGTGAGAGCCATTATCCACAAATGGCAAAAACATGGAACAGTGGTGAACCTTCCCAGGAGTGGCCGGCCGACCAAAATTACCCCAAGAGCGCAGAGACGACTCATCCGAGAGGTCACAAAAGACCCCAGGACAACGTCTAAAGAACTGCAGGCCTCACTTGCCTCAATTAAGGTCAGTGTTCACGACTCCACCATAAGAAAGAGACTGGGCAAAAACGGCCTGCATGGCAGATGTCCAAGACGCAAACCACTGTTAAGCAAAAAGAACATTAGGGCTCGTCTCAATTTTGCTAAGAAACATCTCAATGATTGCCAAGACTTTTGGGAAAATACCTTGTGGACTGATGAGACAAAAGTTGAACTTTTTGGAAGGCAAATGTCCCGTTACATCTGGCGTAAAAGGAACACAGCATTTCAGAAAAAGAACATCATACCAACAGTAAAATATGGTGGTGGTAGTGTGATGGTCTGGGGTTGTTTTGCTGCTTCAGGACCTGGAAGGCTTGCTGTGATAGATGGAACCATGAATTCTACTGTCTACCAAACAATCCTGAAGGAGAATGTCCGGCCATCTGTTCGTCAACTCAAGCTGAAGTGATCTTGGGTGCTGCAACAGGACAATGACCCAAAACACACCAGCAAATCCACCTCTGAATGGCTGAAGAAAAACAAAATGAAGACTTTGGAGTGGCCTAGTCAAGTCCTGACCTGAATCCAATTGAGATGCTATGGCATGACCTTAAAAAGGCGGTTCATGCTAGAAAACCCTCAAATAAAGCTGAGTTACAACAATTTTGCAAAGATGAGTGGGCCAAAATTCCTCCAGAGCGCTGTAATAGACTCATTGCAAGTTATCGCAAACGCTTGATTGCAGTTATTGCTGCTAAGGGTGGCCCAACCAGTTATTAGGTTCAGGGGGCAATTACTTTTTCACACAGGGCCATGTAGGTTTGGATTTTTTTTTCTCCCTAAATAATAAAAACCACCATTTACAAACTGCATTTTGTGTTTACTTGTGTTATATTTGACTAATGGTTAAATGTGTTTGATGATCAGAAACATTTTGTGTGACAAACATGCAAAAGAATAAGAAATCAGGAAGGGGGCAAATAGTTTTTCACACCACTGTATATCAATATCCACTAAAGAAGAATTTGCTAGTGAAAGGAGGACAATTATTTTGTAAGGTAAATATAATAAAAATCATATCTGAAACAGTTATATTTCTAGCATATGTATATAAAACTAAACCAGAATATTGCCGAATTACACTTTTCTCAACATACCATTCATACAATCATATTAAATATGACTTCCACACATCACCATTCTTGTAAAAGTACCAGTCATAAGAGAGTCAATCAATAACTATTACAAGTTTGTGACTAATGCAAGAACTTTCTCAAAAAAAGTGAAGATGTTTCTTGGTTTAGAAATCATTACTGCAGTGTTTGAGAAAAGCCCAGATATTTCCATCTCCTGTATGCTCACCAACTGCTAGAGGTGCACAGTGGAGTCCATCCTTGCTGGCTAAATTCTACTCTGGTACAATATCTGCAAAACAGCGGACCACAAGGAACTACAGAGGATGATGAAGTCAGCTCAGAGTATTATTGACACACAGCTCCCTTCTGTTCTGTACATACATAACTTATGCTGCTTTATAAAGATAAATTGTAAAAAAATTCAGCCATCTTGTACTGTCACTTTTCAAGATCATCACCACTTGCACTTTCAAGGACAATTGCTACCATCAGGTCCTATATTATGTAATATTGACAACTGCATATTATGTGATGTTGCATTTAATGTCTGATGTTGTATTCAGTGTCTATTGTTGATATTGCACTACTGTAATTTTTATGCAGGAGATATCCAGGAAACAATTTTATTGCTCTGAATACACATGACAATATAACTGAACTTCAGTAATGTTTGAAAATTGGCAAGGCTCTGAAATAAGTTTTTATTCACCATTCAGTCCAAGGAGGTCAATGTTATGCAGTTTTTAAAACATAAAAAATTGCAGCAATAATTTACAACCGAAAACTCTAGACATATCTAACCACAGACTTTAAAGTAAGTTCAAGGTTCCTTTTTTTCCGTGACTCCTGACCCAGCCTGGGACTGTCATGTGCAAATGACCACAAACTGAGAAATAATTTTGAGTAAGATAATGCCTCTTATTTACAATCATAGCTAACTCAAAGATGTCCTTGAGAAGCATAAAGTTCTTTTGTTTGCTACATTCAGAACTATACCTTCGGTTGAAATGAAATGCTTATTACTCTCTTTGCCTTGTTACTGCTCTCATTCATCAATTGTCACCCTACTTTTTCTGTCTATATGTAAATATATATGTACAATACATGCAGCAAATTCTTTGATTACTGTATAATAGAATTGACTACAAATAGTGCTATATAAATAGAATATAAAACAACTGATTGACAATTGGACTGCCAGCAGTGGCATCTTGGGTCTATGTGCAATAAAATGTCTTTTTTTGTTTTTAAACAATTTACAAGAGATATGGTGCCAAGGTTCATTGCTTCATCTAACAGGAAACAAAGCAGGGTGCAGACAGGAGGCATCACTCCCTGAAGCAAAGACAAAAGCTGTTCACTGAAATGACAGTAGGAGAAGAAAATACGAGCAAGAAGGAGAGAATTTAAGGTTTAACTTGCTGTGTTACCTGGCTTTGGAAATTTTCTAAATCAGTAGGCCTCAATTATAGTGCCATTGGTTATTCAGATGTATCAGAGATATTATGTAACTAAGTACTTTTCTGTGTACAATATTTGTATCATCTATTAGAGGCTATTATTAATAGTTCATTTGAGCTGCTTACTGTTGAACATGTAAAAAACAGTCCTTTGTTGTGCTGGTGTGAGAGAAATTGAAGTAGAATTTCGGCAACAGGTGCTGAGCAGGCGCCTGTTAAATATGGAGAATCCACTGCGTCCACTGAACAGTATCATCTCCAGATAGAGGAGCAGCTTCAGCGACAGACTGCTGTCACTGTCCTGTTCCACTAACAGACTGAGGAGATCGTTCTTCCCCCGCACTATGCAACTCTTCAATTCCACCGGGTGGGGGGGGGGGGGGACAGTAACATTATACAAAGTTATTGTCTGTTATACCTGCTTTTTTATGACTCTTTAATATTGTTTTTTATCAATATGCTGCTGCTGGAGTATGTGAATTTCCCCTTGGGATTAATAAAGTGCCGTATTTACTCGTGTACCACGCACCCTCGTGTAAGACACGCACCCTAATTTTTACAAAGAAAATCACGAAAAAAAATTTCCCCGTGTACGACGCGCATTGTGATTGTATAGGAAGAGTTTAGGGCACGTTTTCCGTGAAATACCCTTCAGTTTTTGTTGCATGACGAAAGAGCGAGTGAGAGAGCACGCGCAAGCAAATGAGCAAGAGAGACAGAGAGCGCGCATGAGCGAGCGAGAGAGAGAGAGAGCACGCGCAAGCGAGTGCGAGAGAGCACACGAGCGAACGAGCAAGAGAGAGAGAGAGAGAGGGAGAGAGAGAGCGCGAGCGCGTACAAGCGAGAGAGCGCGCGTGAGTGAGCGTGACAGAGAGAGAGAGCGCACGTGATCGAGCAATAGAGAGAGAGAGCGAGAGAGCCCAAGCAGAAGAAGGAAACATTACAGAAAAAAATTTCCTCGTGTATGACGCGCACCTGATTTTCTAATGCTAATTTTCGGGAAAAAATGTGTGCATGGTACACGGGTAAATACGGTATCTATCTATCTATCTATCTATCTATCTATCTATCTATCTATCTATCTATCTATCTAAAGGACATCTCCAATAGCAGTATTTCGTAATGTTATAAATGAAAGTCATTCAAGACTAAAAACTATTAAAACTCTTAACTCTCAATTAACATCAAAGCCTAAACAACAATACTGCCCTAGTATGTGGGGAGTTTGAATTAATGTAAAAAAAAAGTTACTAATTACTTCTGCTCACTCATTAGCTCCGTCCTGTTCTCTTCTTATCACATTCTGATAAACAGCATCTCCATCAGCAACAGAAAAAAAATCACACTTCATTCTGTTCAATCACGGTTTGGCTCCATCGTTTAATTTCCTTTTTTTTCTCTTTTTTTATTTCCTCTTCATTTTTTTTTACTTCAAAAAGTAGTTAATTGTTGACTGATATATTCAAAAGTATTGACTTAATGACAATATGCAGGTGGACAACTGTGTTGGCTTTTTCAAATACACAAGCCCAAGCACTGATACAAAAAAAAAGTAGTGTAATCAGTTTATCTCAAATTTATTGTCACATGTGACACATCCCCAGTCTACTGAAGCAATCAACAGTGCTGGGCTAAATATTTCACCATTTCTAACTGTGCTCATTTCTTTCTTCTAATCACACTCGATTCATGAAGAGGGGAAACCCCCAATCTTCAAATGCTATCTTTGGGTCATCGAACAACTTAAAAAGGTAAAACTGGCTCCTAAGGCTTTAAAGGTAGAGAAACACTGCTTCAAGATAAGTATTATAATCAAGCGAGACAATGAAATTGTTATCCCAAGGTGGTTGAGGAAAAACAAATGCAGAAGTTTCCACTTTTGATGAAATGCTTCTATTTAAAACTTTGCGAATGCTAATAGAATCATCTAGAGCAGCGCACTGGCTGATGGATATTGTACTTCCATTGTCAATATTTGCAAAAGGTTACAAATAAGATAGTGGGGTGGTGTGCGTTGGTGTGTTGTTATATTTTAAAATACTTTTCTTACTGCACAAAAATTGCCCAAAACTGACTACACATGCAGCCACAATGCCTTTTTTAAGCTTTGCCAAACTTTTCTCCTTCCACTTTGCTTCTGCAGATGACCTTCATTTGCATAAACCAGCTTATCCCATTGCTCTATAAGACTGCTGTCAGCACTGTAGCGAAACAGGACACATAGTGTGTTATAATGTCCCACTCACTAGAGCCATGATTAGAGACCAATAAAAAAATTGGGAATGGTTTCCCCTAGACTTTCTCATATACTCGGATATGGGGATGGATATTTAAGGAGTAAACCGTAAGACAATGATTATATGTTTATATTATGTACAGTAAAAAACCATCAGCAACAAATCAAATCAAATTAATAATACATTGCACAATTGTTATACAATAAAAGTTGAATAAATCGGACTCTGCAGCTGCATGAATAAAAGGTGAAGTACCACTTCCAGTTCATGGAAATAGTCCAAAAGTTGATAGAAATATGCGTTTTGTACCTAATACTTTTATGCAAAATTTGGTTGACCTAAATGAAAGCGTACTCAAGTTATCGTGTTTAAATATACACACACACATAGACAGACACACAGACATAACTCCAAAAGTGGTATTTTCAGACTCGGAGGTCTAAAATGTAGAGATTCATCAAAATCTCGAAAAGGAATTTTTGGAGGATTCCAATACTTTCCCTATACTTTATACACAAGAAAGACAGGGAGGTATAAAATGTCGAGGTTCATCAAAATCTCAACATTGAATCTTTGAACAATTAAAATACTCTCCCTATACTTCGTACATGAGAAAGTAAAAACACACATGCTAGCTAATTTTCATTTTTCTACAACATCACCAAATTTCAATCAAATCAGTCAAAAAGTATTTGAGACTTTAGGTTATTTCATCTTTTTTAACCTAAACATTGATATACTGAAATGTCCTTTCTTAGTAAATACCTGCTGGCCTAGATGTACAGTAACATCCTGACAAACTACAGCTTTTTAAATAAACAGGAAACAGTGTTTTTGTTGATGAGTAAAATGAGTGAGTGGGTCAGTCAACCAACTTTGCATTATAGATACAAGAGAAAATGTGCAAACAAGATCTGTGTGAATTGAGTGTCCAAAAAGACTCCAGAAATGAAGAATCACCACATGCAATGTTTTTCATGTTTGCTTTGGTATTTGCCCAAAATGATTATTAATGGAAATATTAGCAAAAAATGTTTAATATCTTGTTGCATATTTTACTGAAAAACATTTCAAGCTTAAATCACAAAACATAAATCACTTTACATTTAAATATACAGTTTTTAGTTTTGTGGTGTTGGAAAAGGCATAATGATGACAAGAGAAAAACTTCCATTAACTGATGAATGATTCCTCAGTAGAGATGTACTGTCTTTGCTAAGGGATCACTAAAGGCGTCACCTCCCACTTCCAGCAGCTATGTTCAGACAGCATGACTGGGACACTTACTTAAGACGCTGTGAATTAAAGGCAGTTAACAATTAACAGCTAACTGCCTATGAAACTGTGTGGCTATGCATGCTGTAGGTTACATCTAGTGAATTGCTACATTTGCTGACAGATTGCTGAGTGCTACCTCTGCCTATATACTCCTACTATACTTTTTGAGACAAAATGGCTGTGACACACAATTAGGACATTTGGGATAACAAGCAGCAGTTTATAACAGTAAGCTGTCAATCGAGCTGTTTACTTGTAACACAGATTATAGCATAGATGTGTGTGCTACTAGTTGCATTTGGTGAGATGTGAGCATGAAAGAACAAAATGATTGAAAATGGTGACACATTGAATATTGTACACTATGCATTTCTAGTCTTCACTGCTATTGACGGCTTCGCATCAAAACAAGTTTGTTTTGATCGTACATAGAAAATGGATGTCACTAGATGGAAATAAACTGAAATTCAGTTAAAAAGAAAGAAATTTCTGGTTTCATATGATCATTCATGTCTACGGAATTACTATTAAGTGAGACCAGCACAACTTGAGGCCTGTACTTGTCCTCCACATACTGTATTATAGTGGGCATAGTTGAATTTTAACCATTAATTAAGAAGCAGTAGCAGGAAATAATCATAGGCCATTGGGATGGGAGCCAAGCACTTGCACAGTTATAAAACTGGAACACTTGACACTTATTACACCTTTTAAGCCCTTCAAACCTGTTTACTTCAAAGTAAAATCTTCCATCAAAATATATGTAAGTCATTCATTTTAATGAGATGTAACAAAGGGGGACTGGTATTCCTCCACCAAAATCTAGTTATGTCCTGCCATTGTTTCCATGTTAGGCAAACTGATATTTCTCTACCAAATTCTTGTAATACCACAACATTGTTTCCTTGTGAGGCAGCTTTGCCATAACTATTAATAAGATGCTGGCCCAGTCAATGACAATAGCAGGCACATACTTCCACTTAAACTGATTGTAATAGGCCAGCTTTATGTGACATGCTCGAGGGTGAGCAGCTGTGTAAAACTGTTTATTTGTCCCATTAAACTTACCAAAAATAGGTACTTTACATGGAAGGGCTGCCCACCTGAAACACTACATCTGTTGCACCATTTAACTGTATTTCATTTTCTTTGAATATTGAGTATTTAAATAAGCTATATGTCCCTGAGGGTGAATTTAAGGAGTTCCTATAGAACAATGCCATAATGTCAAAACAGATGGCTGTTATGTTCATATTTCTGACAATGAAGTTGAAACAGATTTAAAGGAGAAAAAACTAAGTAATTGGTAACAGGAAATGTAAGTTTAAATAAAGGAAAATTCAAAGGATTAGTCAGGAAGCAGCTAAGCCTGAAGCACAGCTAGAAGAAAGTCAAAACAGCACAACCAAAATGAAAGCTAAAATAGAAAGTTGAGGAACAAAATAAGACACAACCCAACACTATAAAAAAATTATTTATAAACCCTTTAAAAGTGTCTCATTCACTAGGCTTTTATCTTGACTTTTAGCCAAAGCTAAGTTTTATAGAGGATGGTGACATCACATGTTATGGGTGCTGTTGCTATAAATGAAATGGCACACCCACAAAAAAAAAGAGCAAACAATGAAAATAGTAAAATAAAATCAGGAAAGAAGTATAAAAAATGATTAATTACAACCTCAAAGGAGGTCATGATACTGGGAGTGCAATAGTCTGTCAAATATTTTATTTAGTTTACAAATAATAAACAAAAGCCTAGAACACATGAAAAGAATGTGTAGCTTTTCTTTTTTTTTTTTTTTTTATTATTTTATTAATTTTTATTGTAATCATTCCATACAAATAGATCAATTTATAACCAAACAAATTAAAGACAAATCAAACCCCACCCCTGAGAAGGAGAGCTTAGCTAAAGGAGAATTGCTTAGGGCTTTTTAATAAGACAACAATAAGCAAAGGAAAGGGAGAAATAAATATATATGTAAATAAGAGATGGAGAAGGGGATTAAATGCGGTAGTAGTTATTTCTCTTATTCTAAAATATTGATCAGATCCTGCCAGGTTTTGAAAAAATTTTGTACAGGTCCTCTAACTGAGAATTTGATTTTTTTTCCAATTTCAAATAATATAAAACATCGGTTTCCCACTGACTTATCAGAGGAGAGTTAGGATTCTTCCAATTTAACAGAATAAGTCTGCGTGCCAAAAGTGTAGTGAATGCAATCACCGTTTGCTTGTCCTTTTCCACTTCAAGTCCATCTGGAAGAACACCGAACACAGCTGTTATTGGGTTAGGAGGGATTGTGACCCCAAGGCTGTCTGAAAGGCACTTAAAAATTTTTGTCCAAAATGATGTTAATTTGGTGCAGACCCAGAACATGTGACCCAGTGAGGCAGGAGCTTGGTTGCAGCGTTCGCAGGTTGGATCTTGCCCTGGAAACATTTTGGACAGTTTTAAGTGAGACAGATGAGCTCGATACATAATTTTTAGTTGAATAATTCTATGCTTTGCGCATATGGAGCTCGAGTGAATTCTCTGCTTTGCTACCTTCCACTCCTTTTCTGATATATTGATTAAGAGATCTTCTTCCCAATGTCCGCTTGGATCTTTGAAAGGTAGGGACTCTAATAGGATTTTATATAATGCGGAAATGGTGTTTAATTCCTCGGCCATGAGCAGTATTTTTTCCAGCATTGTGGAGGGTGCAAAGTGGGGAAAATCGGGCAATTTCTGTTTAACAAAATTTCTAATTTGAAGATAGTGGAACAAATTTGTAGCTGGGAGGTTGAATTTTGAACGTAATTGTTCAAAATATGCAAATATGTTGTCTATATAAAGATCTCTGAGCATTTTAATCCCAAAACCTTTCCAGGTATTAAAAACTGGGTATGTTTGCGAGGGTTGAAAGAGGTGGTTTTCTTGCAGAGGTGCCACCGATAAAAGATTTTCCATCTTAAAATGCTTTCTAATTTGGTTCCATATTCTAAGTGAGTAAAGCACAATTGGGTTATTAGTATATTTGTGATAACTTGCATTTATTGGAGAGCAGAGCAGGGAGTATAAAGAAGTACTACAGGATTTTATTTCTATTGCGGACCAGGCCTGTGTATGTTCATTTATTTGTGTCAAGGTTTTTATGGCTTGTATGTTTGCTGCCCAGTAATAAAACTGAAAATTAGGTAGAGCCATGCCACCTTCTGCCTGAGGTCTTTGTAGGGTCGCTCTTCGGATACGTGGGTGTATTGAGTTCCAAATGAATGAGGTTATTGTTGAATCTAATTGCTTAAAAATGATTTATTGATATATATTGGAATGTTTTGAAATAAAAAAAGAAGTTTAGGAAGGATATTCATCTTAACAATGTTAATTCTTCCAGCTAGAGTGAGATGAAGGGTTGACCATCTATCCAGGTCTTGCTTAATTTTTTCCATACAGATGACAAAATTTTGTTGATAAACAGCTTTATGTTTACTTGTGATATTTACCCCTAGGTATTTAAACTGATCTGCTATGGTAAAAGGTAGGGTGTCCAATCTGATATTATATGCTTGTGAATTCACTGGAAAGAGTATACTTTTATTCAGATTAATTTTAAGACCAGATATCTTTTGAAATTCTGTTAGTGCTGTTAGAACTGCAGGGACAGTGTTTTCTGGGTCTGATATATATAAAACCATATCATCTGCATATAGAGAAATTTTCTGTTCCAGTCCTTCTCTGACAATCCCCTTTATCTGATAAGAATTTCGGCAGTGAACCGCCAGTGGTTCAATGGTGATTGCAAACAGCAGTGGTGACAAGGGACATCCTTGTCTGGTGCCACGTTCTAGCTTAAAGTAGTCTGAGCAAATGTTATTAATACAAACTGAAGCTTCTGGATTGGTATACAGTAGTTTGATCCATGCACAAATATTCGGGCCAAACCCAAATTTCTCCAATGCAGTGAAAAGGTAGTTCCATTCAATCATATCAAATGCTTTTTCTGCGTCTAATGATAGTAATATCTCTGGGGTGTTTGATTTTGCTGGTGAATATATAACATTAAACAAGCGTCGGAGATTGGAAGATAGATGTCGGCCTTTAATAAATCCAGTTTGATCCTGTGATATTACCGAGGGCAGCACTTTCTCCATCCTTCTAGCTATAATTTTTGAGAGTATCTTAACATCATTATTCAGGAGTGAAATTGGTCTGTATGATGCACATTGTAACAAGTCCTTATTTTGTTTAGGAAAGATGGTGATTAGTGCTTGTCGAAATGTTTGAGGTAGTATTTGGTTGTCTCTAGCTTCTGTAAATGTTGCCAATAAGAGGGGAGCTAGCTGAGTGGAGAATTTCTTATAAAATTCTATGGGGTAACCATCAGGGCCTGCTGATTTCCCGCTTTGTAGTGACTTTATAGCATCTAGTAATTCTGTTAGCGTTAGAGGTTTATCCAGTTCCTTAGCACTTAAAGCATCTATTTGTGGTGTCTGTAATGTATCCAAGAAATGCATTAGATTGTGTGTTGTCTTCTTTGAGCTCAGTAGAATATAAGGATTTATAATAATCTCTAAATGTGTGCATTATATTTTTATGGTCTATAATTTCTTCTCCATTCGTGTTGGTAATTACTGGTATTGCATTGCAAACTTCTTGCTTGTGAATTTGTTGAGCTAAAAGCTTATTAGCTTTTTCTCCGTGTTCATAGTAATGATGTCTAGACTTATAGATAAGTTGTTCAGTTTCTTTAGTTGTTAAGATGTTAAGTTCTGTATGCCGGGCCTGCCTTTTCCTGTGGAGAGCTTCGCTTGGACGCCTGGCTTGTTCTTCATCTACTCTAGTAATTTCACTTCTTAGCTCTGATATTTTCTTGGTTTCTAATTTATTTCTGTGGGAAACAAATGAAATAATCTGTCCTCTTAAGAAGGCCTTTAGAGTTTCCCAGAGTGTTCCTGTGGAGACCTCTGTGGGCATGTTTGTCTCTAGGAAGAAGCTGATTTGTTTGGATATAAATTCTGTGCAGTTCTCGTCTGCCAGTAGAAGAGGGTTAAGGCACCATCTGCGAGGTGAGTGTGAGGGGCTTATTGATTTTAGCTCCAAGACTAGAGGTGCATGGTCAGAGATAACAATTGTGTCGTATTTGTATGATTTAATTGTAGACAAGAAATTATTATCTATAAAAAAATAATCAATTCTTGAGTATCTATAATGCACTGGTGAGTAGAACGAATATGTTCTTGAGTTTGGGTTAAGAAACCTCCAGGGGTCTGATAAGTTGTGATCATTTAAAAACTGTGTAATTGTCTGTAGCTTTTCAAAATGGTGTAAATAAGAAAAATATAAAATAGGAAATAAACACCTTTCTTTCAGAGACCAAAATGCGTAGTTAAAATACCCAAATCCAGTAAATAATGATGTGATTGCTTGGTTAGTAGCTGGACTCTTCATGTACCACCATGGCAGATCAAGCTTTCTGTTCTTTCTCAAAAATTAACCTTATACCCAGTGGTGCCTGCCTATACATTTGGGGCAAGTGGGGCACTACCATCTCAAAGCAGAAGGCGCTGTTGTGAAAAAATTAAATTAGTAAACTCACCTTTATAACACGGGTCTGCAAAGAATGTTTTTTTCCTCCAGTCAAAATTATTAGGTGTTTTTTTAAATAGATTTAAATGTGATTTGAGATCTCATAAAGAAATTGTGCTATCACATCCTGCTTTTGAGAGCTGAAGATTAAAATAAAAAAGATACATTATACTTAATTGTTTTTAATATAATTATTACTTACAAAAAGTAGTTACTTAATAGTTTTTTCCTCTTATAATCCTCTGAAGGTGAAATGACTAACAGATGTCATTTTCCACTCTATCATCTCTCTATTTGAGCTAGGTCCTGGTAGAACTTCTGCCCTTGTTTATCAGGGACTGCTCCCATGTTCTTGGGGAAAAATTAAAATGAGGATGAAGGAAATGGATTTTTAAAGATATGGTGCATCCAAGTGCTAGGTAAGAAGACAAAAGCTCCTCAACTAGCTCATCATAGTTTTCCCCCTTTGCATACCCAATAAAATTGTAGCATACGTTTTCAAATGTCTCCCAAGATCTTTTTGCACAGCTTGGATTTGCAGTTTGCGTCTTTGAAAAGCTCATTAGATTTGAGGTCCAATGAAGACCCACTGTTTTATTTTTGCTTCACTAAGAAACATCTGCCTGAGGTATATGAATCCTTCCCTATTTTTTTACCATTTGCTTACCTGTTACCTGATAAAGACAGTAGATTGATCAACCCAACCTTGTACATTTCTGTAAAAACCATTTAAACAACAATGTTCTCTCTTCTGGACAATAGCAAACATCTTTCTAACCCCTTCTAAATATAAATTCCTAGCTATTTTGAAGGAATGAGAAAAGAAACAATACTGATTGAGAGCAATACATTTGTAGCAAATGCTTTATTTTGGGTTGTTTTCCACTTCAACTGAAGATAAGATCAAGGAAGACTGTTATTTTTCATCTTAAAATATACTTCAAATAATATTCTGAGCATGAAAGGTACTTTATGCCATAAATCAAATGTGACTTATTTTTTAAAAAAATCTATTTTTTTGAAAACAGTGTTTTTCACTGAATCCGGTATCTTGCTGAAATGGATCGCTGTAGACAAGGTCCGATTTCACAGTTTCAGACAGGAATTCAACACACTTAAATCTATAAAGTACACTGATATTTTTCAGTGGGATGATTTTGGTACAGACTTGTTTAAATTAACACATTGATAATTAAAACTCAATTTAGTCATCATAACCACTTTATTCCAATTTTCCACAATATGCTCAATTAAGTTTCTTTTCTAGCAAAATATATCTTTTTTGGAGTATGTGAAATTTTCTTTGTTCCTGGTGCTACTGGTTTGCTTTAGGGTTGGCTGCCTAGGACAGCTGCTTGGACATTGCAGTGTTCTTGGCACACCTTTGTTTATTTGTGAATGTGTAATCTAAGCTTTTCAATTCTATCATAAGGCTTGAAGGACACAGCCTTTTAAGCTCCCTACTGATTGATTTTCTGTGACACAGTATAAAGTATGAGTGAACTTATATATCTTGTTATTTTGGAGTAATCTTCACCATTACCTTGAATCGTGTCGATTACATATGTACAATACGATTTAGCACTTTGCCCATTGAACAAAATTTAGAGATTTATTAATATTTATTTGTGTTTCTGCTTTCTGTATTGAGTATGGGATGCTGAGGTATTTTTCAATATTGTCCTTTGGTGGTTGCACTGTATAACACTATATTGATAGATCTTCATTTTCTGCGATTTATATGGCATTATTTGGTCAACATTTTATAATCACTGATGCTGGTAGCCTAATACACTGTGAAACACAGTGTTTCTCCCTTACTCCCTAACTTGACTGATCTTCCACATCTCTGTCCAAGAGGTTCCAGTAATCTTATTTCTACCATGTCCCCTACCTCTGCCTCATACTGCTCACTTGGGGTCAGAGGTCACAACACTGGTGCTGCTGTGATCAGTACCCAGTATTAGCCTGTAAATGATCATGACTAATTTGAGTCTTAGGGCTTCCAACAAAAATACTAGAGAGAGAGAGAGGTTAGGAGCACACACTGATACAGTGCATTGCTGCACCCACAATATGACAAACCAACTCAGGATCCCAGATTAGGACCCGAGTGCAGCCATGCAATGGGTGACACCTCAGCACCACACAAGTTCAGATGGAATGGAACCAGTGTGAAGGTTTTTATGGTGGCCGGAGTGCCAATTCCCCTGCAGGTTGGAGGGCCTAAATGCAGGGCTGGATGCAGATTAACGTCATACCGAGGACACAGCAATTGCAGCATGGGTGGAAAAGAAACTGAAAGTCTGATAAGCCCCATAAATAAGCAAACATTTATATTAAACAACACTGTACTGTCTCTTGTCATAAGGTGAATGAAGAGATGAAACCTGCAAAGGAAGAACAATCTCAAGCTAAAAAAACGTGCA
Organism: Erpetoichthys calabaricus; assembly: GCF_900747795.2. Lineage (NCBI taxonomy): Eukaryota > Metazoa > Chordata > Cladistia > Polypteriformes > Polypteridae > Erpetoichthys > Erpetoichthys calabaricus. Next base: position 177,376,550 of record NC_041401.2, read on the forward strand.
TTACAAATAACAATCATACACCATGTTGTAAAAATTCATGCCTTAAAAAAATAAAAAAACGAAAGGTATAGTGGACTGATCAAGAAGGCAAATTTAAGAGAAATGATTTTGGACAGATGGCATACCTGAGGTTTCTGAAGGTGACAATCCCAGTGTTTCTTAAACAAAATTGGAAGTGGTGGCTCTCCTTACTGAACCAAGATGCAATAGAAGATACAGGCATATGTATATCTTACTTACTTTCCCTTGGTAAGCTTCACACTTTCCTGGGCTCAGGTTTATAAAACTGGCATGTGCACAAACATAGACTCAAAATGTGCATATACAGCATTCCATGCAAAAGTTGGGATTTATAAAAGAAAACTTGAAGGGAAAACGTGTATGCTTATGGCAGTTTATATGCAGTAGGCTACCTTTTGATACTGCTTAGGGAACTGGCCAACATCCAAGCTTCACTCCATAGCACTCACTGTGTTAGAAGCCATTAACCAACTGGCAAGGCAATTCACCCAATTTCCACATCGTGCGAGTGTACATAAATAAAACATAACATTTTTTGGCCAATATAAAAAGGCAATTTGTAGCAGTGTTTGGTTCTCCTAACATAATCAAAGAATTAAGAATAAAGTTGCTTTTGTTAACCATAAGCAGTTAAATTCCATTAACACAAAAGTCATTTGTGATTTGTTACTGTACACAGTGGCTGGCTTGTTGGTAAGGTAACTTTTGTTACTGTACATAGTGGCTGACTTGTTGGTAAGGTAACTGTCTGAATCCTCAGTTTTTTTTATATATCCTGTAATATTCATTATAACAGCAATCATGTCATTACACGTGCTAAGGTGGTAGGTGACTACCTGACATCTTATACCTTCTTCTGACATCTAGAGTGCAAAGATAAGAGTCCATAATATCACACATGATGTGCACTCAGTTGCGGAGCACAGACAGAGACTCTTGAATGGAGGTGGTGGAGTATTGATGTGCCAGGAGGGAGGCTGCTCTACCAGCCAATGTAATTCTGCACCATTGTGATTACATATGTATGAGGATGATTAGGATGTTCCATATATGGGCAGTTTCAGGCTGGAAGTCAGACATGGTTCAAGGTGCGTTCACGTACACACAAGTAAAAGATAATTGTAATTTATAATGGTAAATTGTGTTGAAGTATATATTTGGCAGGTTTTGTAAATCGGATTTTTTTGGCAAATGTGAATTTTCACACTTGAATCCAATTAAAGTTTAATAAATGAGACCACTAGTATATTTCTTTTACTGATAAGCCGTGCATATTGTAGTTACAACTGTTTCTTATGTTGTTCAAAACTCGTGTTTTTCCCTTAAATTTTCTTAAAATAAGTCAAGAACATACAGTTCTCAAGTTAATAATCTAAAAGGCATAAGCAGCAAGTTTTGCACGCCTGGAAATCTCATTTGGCTCAAACACTGCTGCCTGCATCTGAAGCACTAAATGAATACTGCTCGACCAGCGCTTTCCATATATGAGCTATAAACTGACATTGATTTGCTTGCCGGCCAAAAACTATTTGCCCAGTAATCTTTTCCTCATTTTTTATTTGTGTTGCTTATCCATGCCTTAATCACAAAACTTTTAGGAGACGGCTTCATTTTCATCTTTACATTTGTGTGACTTGGATGAGATGAAAGATCATTTGAGCATATTCTCAAGATTTATGAGTAAGAATAATAGGGTTATATATCCCTGAATTATTGGGTGTGTTCACATAAAATTCAAAAGCGCCTACAGTTTAGTCATTGTCATATCTGTCTGTCAACATGAAACAACCTTGTTCCCAGTGGACTGAATTCCCTGAAATTTGGTACACTTATTACAAGAAATTTTACATGAAAGTCCCATTGTTTTGAGATTTCTCAACTGAAGTATGTCATGGAAATTGATGAAGTCTTATTATCTGTTGTTTGTAGTGGGTCTATGGCTAATTGCAATTCACATTTGCGAGACATAATTTTTGAAAGATGATGGAGAGTTAGAATTTCTGTTGAAGTCTCAAGGTAAAATTGTTGGCTGCTTTGGACCATGATAGTGAACAAGCCTGGAGCTTTGCCAATAAATTAGTGTCAGACAAATACTGAATAACTATAACGTGCAGATAATTCAGTCATGAGGTTGTTTTTAGTGTAATATAAATACTAAGCACATATTTCATAAGTGTCTGCTTATAAATTAACATTTATATAATTCATCTTACATTAATGTCTAGATAAGTGGCTTTATGATTTTTTTTTTACTTTTTTACTTTTATGGTTAACTTACCTCAAGCAGCAGGACAAGTGAACTGGGGTACCAGTGGCATTCACCTCTCCCACCATTTGACTAACCTGTTCTAAAGTCAGATAAGTGAATGTGGAAAATACTCAAAATACATTTTAAACAGTAAGTGAATCCATAATTAAATTTGCACAGAATATTTCTCTGTTTTAAGACAGACAAGTTTGAAGATTTGCCAATTCTTTTCAATGGGAGGTTTTTAAAATTTACAACTTTGTACAGCAAACATTCTTGAACAATAAAATTGCCAAATTTCAACAAAATCAGTCCACTGGAAGCCAAGTTATTTGATGCAGAGAGAGAGAGAGAGAGAGAGAGAGAGAGATGAACGGATGGACAGACAGACAGACAGGGCAAACAACTGCAGTACGTGTTTTTCTCATTATATATGAATGCATCTAAAAATTATTGAGTTATAGTCTGAATTAACATTTTAACCAAGAAAAAACCCTTGCATGGTACATCTGTGTTAGGAGTCACTAATATCCATTTTAAAAATGGAACTTAATGGAAGTTATTTTTACACCTATATGCCAAGTTCAAATAGTGAGTGCACTGCTACTTATGTGGTCACCCACTAACAGACTCTTAGAAATGAAATCTTTATATCTACAACAACAATAAGAAAGAATATAAACAACAGAATTTATGACCACAAAACATTAGTAACTATTTTTTCTGCTTTATACAAAATTATATATGCTTTATACAAAATTGTTTTCTGAGACCCCCATTGTTTTGTGTCACATTATTAATGCCTTCAGAGCCAATCTAGATCTCTTTGAAGGAAAAAACGTACATCTTGATGATGAACTTAAATACCGTATATACTCAAGTTTAAGTTCTCCCATGGATAAGTTGGGGTTTGATTTTACCGCATAATTTCTGGTATTTTATAATGTCGGTCACATAAGCCAAATGTGGAAAACTCCCGCTATTGATCCAAGAGATTATGATATGCTAACGCCCACCTGAGAGAGTCACCATGGAGCGCACTGCCTTTTTTTTTCTATGTATTGTGCCTGCGTGTCCACAAGGTAATACCCGAACTATTCCGAAGCGATGATTGCACTGTTTTGTGTTTTTTTGTATCTTACACTCTCATACACCTTTATTGTAAGAGCATCCCTTATCTACGATGGAGCGTTCAAACAGAAGAAAATATGAAACTGGTTTTAAATTAAAAGTTGAAGTGGTGAAAAAACTTGGTAATTGCACTGCTGCAACAAAATTTGATGTGTCTGAGAAACTGGTGAGGGATTGGAGCAAACCAGATGATGTTAAAAAAAAAATTAACCGTCGTATTTTTGAACGAGTGTATAAGTCGGGGTCTAATTTTATGATTGATTTTTCGGATTTCAAGACCCAACTTATATGTGATGTGATAAGGTGCTATATTGGTGCTGACCCGACACAGACTGACACCAGAGGCACGGGTAAAACAAACAAAAAGTCTTTATTTCTTCTTCAGCCGTGGGACATGTCCTCCCCATGTTCCAGCGGCCGTAACAGTCCCAAAATAATCAAAAGTAAATCACACCCCAAATCACACTCTTCTGTTCTTCCACTCCTCCCAGGGCAGCTTCGTGCTCCTTCTCCCGACTCTGGCACCCTGAGTAGTGGCTGCAGGCTCCCTTTATAGCCTAATTTAGGTTAATTACCACCTGAAGCACTTCTGGGTGTGGCCGCGTTGCTGCCCACACGGGCTCAGGAAGCCTTGCAGCTCCCCATGGCGGTGGCCACGGAGCCCAACCAGGATGAGCTCTGCTGTTCCATAATACAGGCCCCGATGCAACCCAGGGGGGCTGCCACCAAGTGTTCCAGGGGACGTAGTGTGCATCCCATGGCTGCTCCCCCAGATCCAGTGCTGAAGGGGTGTCCCGGCCGTCCACCACAGCAAGTATATACGGTATGTCCTTTCTTAAGTGATAGAAGGGAAGTCACCTGTGCTTAATGGTATTACTTCTGTGTTTGCTACGGCATTTTGGGATCACCCATCTTCTGTTTCAGTCAGTTATGATTTTACTGAAAAACTGTGTTAGAATTATAGACCTCTGTTCTTTATGAATATTAATGCCAATCTTCTTTGTTGTCCAGAGACAAGCATTCACATGTTTATGCACTGATTTTTAAACCGACTTTTTCCAGTATGGGGTCAGGAAGGGCAGGAGTTAATTCTGGTAGAATGAACAGCATGACTTCCCTTGTAAGGCTCTAAATAAATGAAAAGTTATTCTCTTCTCCTACATTTCAGTAAGAATGAGTAAATTAGTACTTTGTTCAATGACTTGTTATGTTTAGGAATGCTAGAAAATAGGTATGGTTTAGCTTTTTAAATTTTTATACAATATTGTTATTTATACAAGTAATATTTGTATCTTTTGTGACACCATTGCTTTACCATTTTGTGTATTTATTATTTTCTATCTAAATGTTCACCTGTTAAACAATAGCACCTATTACTAAGTAACATGAAACTAAGATAGGGTATTTAATATATACTATACTAGGGGGCTTCGCCCCCTGCTCGCTTCGCTCGCCAATCCCCGTGTTTGGTTTGCCGGATACACACTTTTAAAATTTTATTGTCTTTGAATTGTTGCAATTTCATTAGTTTCACTTTTATTTCAGAACTTCTGTAAAAACAATATATGTAATCTTGCGAGTCCCAATATGTTGTAGGTTTTTGTACAAGGGCTAGACAGAATGTTTTTGACTCCTGGGGTAAATTTAGGTTTTTAAATAAGCAGACAGATAAATATATATACGTTAACAAAGTAACCAATAAATGCATGTGTGGTAAACTCCGTTTTTGAAATTCTCAAGATTCTTTATTTGTCACATGCATAGTTATACAGGACAACACACAGTGAAATGCATCCTGATCCGCTTATCAAAAACTGTGCAAAGTTAGAAGAATATCAGTTAGATTAACAAAAAGTCACAGATTGAAAGATAACAGTATAGTAGAACATAATAAATAAGTAAAATTATGTGAATAAAGTAGAATTAAGTTTTAAGGTGCAATAGTGTAGATAATTATTGTGCAAAACCAAAGTTAGACTGGTGCATAGTTAAATGAGGCAGTTTGTTTGTTTGCGCTACTGCGATCTTTACTTTTTTATATTTTCTAATTTTCCTACTTTCATATCCTTTAACTTTCTCCACCTGTGTATAGCGCCAAGGTTTTTTTTTTTTTGAGCCTTTCTAATTTCCCTGGTTTCATAGTCTCTAACCTGCTCTGCATGTGTTTAGCGCCAACGTTTGTAAACGTCTTTATGAAGTTCTATTTTGTCTTTTACTCACTGTCATTTAATTCTGAGCTGGATTGGACATGCTTTTTTTCCAATTCCACTTATTCCGGGCTGATATTTACTTTCCTTATTTTCTGAATTTGCACCTCGATTATTCTTTTTTGCTCTTTTTTCTGTCCAACGCATTTGAGTCTCTTCTCCGTGCTGCTTTCTTCTTCGCTTATATGTCGACATTTAATTTATAACGTACTGTTCTTATACGCTTTATATGCACTGAGAGCCCTGGATCTGTGTGTGCTCAAATCATTCACAAGACTGAATGTTTTGCTGCCTATTGTCCTATTTGATAGATTGTAAGTAGGGTGTGTCTTTGGTCTCGCAGGTAGATTGTAAGTCGGGCGTGTCTTTGGTCTCCCGAGAAGATCACGTATCGTAGACTTGCTTTTTGCTTTCCAGGACAGGATTTCTTTTTATAATAGATAGAAATGAATCCCACAAGCAAAAGTATTGTTTAGACAATGTAAAAAATATTTTTGGTAAAACTCAAATGAAGTTTAGTAAAAGTCAGCGCCAAAGAGGTTAAGTCAAGTAAAACAGTAAAGCAATCATAAATGATAAAGAAAGTTTCAAAACATAGATGAAACAATGTGGAATAATAAAGCACATAATACAGTTGATTTTTAAAAAAAGTTTGATTTATTTGAAGAAATCAGATTATTATAAGTTAAATCCAGGGGGTCCAAGTACTGTGATCCAATCAGGCTGTGAGGTCCAATGGTAACAGCAATTACTGAACTGACTGTTCAAGGGTAACCAGTTCAGTAATTTTGTTATTTTCTAAACACCACAATTTAGCATATTTATTATTGTATGTGCACAACCTTTTAATGAATCTGGACACCACCATTAAGTATGGCTCTTCACTATGATACTGTCATGATTTAGAGTTTTTTAAAGGTGCAGAAACACAAAATTTCAAAAAATAGCACCTAGGTAAAATCATTATCACAAGAATAAGACATTTTGTATTTTCAAAAATAAACTGTACATTTTCAGAACAATCAAAATTAGTTCCAGGAGGAGGTCCATAACCCAGAACTAAAACATATTATAATGAATCTAATTAAGCACTTCTATATACATTCCTCTTCCCTTTTATGGTAGTTACAGTCAGTTTTGAAAGGTTTTCAATTTGTCATTGTAGGTAACTTTTAAAATTTTCCTACTCAGCCTATAAAAAGTTGAATACCCTATACCTCATTATGCTAGTTATTCTTTAAATTTCTTTCCTTAATTAATATATGGGATTATATGGGTTTATAAAATCCATTTTGGGAGCTCACCTGTGTGTTGGGGCATCATGTTCAACAGGTATTGTTCAGAAATTACCAGTTTCTACAGCTTCAGTAATTGAACTGGAAATAGCTGACATCTTGCTAACTCCATACAATGAGGTGCTCTACACATCCTCTGTGATAGTTCTACTTTCTAAGCACAAATATTTTTACAATGTCTAGTTTTCTACCTTTTTATCTGCTGTACAACAACTTTTATTTGTTGCTTCTGCTGTTAAGGCTTCCTTTCCACACCAAATTTTCATTTTACTCAATGTTTCAAATCTTTTTCATATCCTTTATCAACTGAATTTCTTCTAGCTTTATGCAGTGGAGGCAAACATTTGCTGATCTCGAGGTGGAAACTTCCAGAATTCACTAATCCCTGTCACTGTTTTACACTGCTCAATGGTCTAATCCAGCAGAAGCTATTGTATCACAGGAACATTAGACTAACAGGCAACAATAAAACCCTGTGGGTGAAAGTTGCTAGTAAAATATAGAACTTAATTACTAATTTCCCATGACGCACTCTTTCTTATTAAACATCTAGACTCAAATGTGGCCCAAAAAATGGTTAAGGTTTTTGAAAAATGTTTTTTCAAATCTGCACAAAATTGTGAGAAAGTCACTGAAGGTCTTAAGGTCCTTACTTGCAAGGTATGAGATGAGTTCTGGCACAATCCAAGTGACTTTCTGGCACCTGATATCTTTCTGATATGTTAAAAAAATATAGACACTGTTGGCTTAAGTAGTCAGGTGTAAGAGGTTGTACAAGAAAATATGGTGAAAACCAAGCCAACATCAAAACAACAATCAATGTTTTGTCTAACCAGAACCAGAAACCAGAAAATGTACACCTGAGTTTGTACGACACAAGTTTATTGCCAAAAATCTCTAAGCTAAAAACACCCCATTGTTTGTTTTTTTAATTTTTAAGGTTGTTTCTGCTATCTTGGATAACCAGGACAGCAAAACCAAAGCAGCTGTCCACAAAGAAGAAACAACAATGATAATGCAGTAAGATGTAAAATATATTTATCCTACAGAACAACACTCTGTATATGAAAAAACATAACAAACCATAAGTAGAATCCAAACATGTTATAAAAGGTGCAGAAAAAGCTTTTTCCAGGATTCTGGGGTGGCGACCTGCGCCACCACCACCTGATCAAAGCACCGTGATGTCCCTCCATTGATGGATTAAAGGCCAGAAGTCCACATGACTGTCATCATCATGTCCTTCCATGAGAACCCTGAATACCATGAGGACTGATTGAGGTCATTTATGTTAGGTAGAATGCCTAGAGGGGCCTGGGTGGTCTTGTGGCCTCAGAACCCCTGCCGATTTTGTTTTTTTCTCCAGCCCTCTGGAGTTTTTTTTTTTTTGTTTTTTCTGTCCTCCCTGGCCATCGGACCTTGCTTTTTTTCTATGTTACTTAGTGTTCCCTTATTCTAATTATTATTTATTTTGTCTTTTTTTTCTTTCTTCCTCATGTAAAGCACTTTGAGCTGCATTATTTGTATGAAAATGTGCTATATAAATAAATGTTGTTGTCGTTGTTGTTGTTGAAAAAATGTAAAAGTAACCAAATCAAAACAAATGCCTATTGACCAATTAGCAAGTGTTTCAATGTTTATACTTTTGTACGCATGGCTACAAAAAGAGTTTGTGGACACATGGGAAAGAGGATTCAAAGATACAGATAGCAAAAGCAAAGGGAGAGTACATTTAACTGGCTGTGAATCTTGACACCCACTTATCTTATTTCTGAAATTGCATTAAGGAAACAAATATATAGACACCTAGAGAAATCATAACACCAATGAAATTTGGAATTAACTGTAGGATTTGAAATTTGGGATGGAGGTAACCAAAAGAGTCTTATTAAATAAATAAACAGGTCACTGAATTTACTAAATAACATTCTAAGAATATATCAAAAAGATTAATTTGCCAGCTGAATTTAATTATTTCATTCATAAAGTTCCAAAAACATTCAATTGCATCTGTAATCCTGGGAGGCATTTTTATGTCAACACAGATTAGATCTTTTTCTTGATCAGACATTGCCACCTGTAGGTGTAACTTTGATTTCCAGCTTGCTCCTTATATGACTCCTGCCCAGTGAAAGTTTTAGAAATTAACTGGCTATAAGTTTATTCTAACTGCACTTAGGCAGTGTTATGAATGGGCCAATTATTAAAATAATTTTCTTGACTTGCAGTGAACATTTCTTGGACTCTGTTTGTAGCAATATTAATCTTTTAGAATATTCTTGGCCTGGTTTATTAACATTTTTCTATTAGGGGCAAAGCTTATTTTGTTAATCTTATGTTATTTTTGTCCCACACTGCCATTTTTTGTGGGTTACATTGCTATGAAATGCCTTGCTTGGTAAGAAGACGTTGTTTTGCTCATTGGGCTGTCTGACTTAATTTACACAACAGTTTAAGTACTGGCACTTCACTCACAATCTGTGATTTGTATATTAAAAACAATCAATTATTTTCGTGTGTGTCTTTCTAGTGCTTTTTGGTCTTGGATCCGTGCTTTTCTTTTTGAATGCAATTCTTGGAATACATTCTGGTTTTGGAGTCCTGATTGTACTGATGCTTGGAAGTATTTGACTCTTTTTCTGCTCTCAGACTACAATTAATTTTCTGGTTTTGTGCAGTCACTGTTTTTCTCACCATTCAGATTTCTAAAGGCACAGGCAGTGAATTTACTCATGTTTCAACTCAATGCTTTGCTAACAAACAGTCCTAGAAAAAAAAAGTGAACTTTTCAACCACAGAGTTTTTAAAGTGAAAATGGGTATTATTTTATAGTTATTTGCAATGTTCATGTGGCAATTTTATAACAATGTTAAGGAATAAACAAGATTTCTGTGTCTAATTTGTTCTTTTGATTACTTACTGACCATTTTGTGTAAACATCATCCTTGGGCAATATTCTCACTTAAGGAACATATAACCTGTGTGCTGTGTGTTTTCTATTCAGTTATATCATTGTGCTCATTCATTTTGGACAATGTGTTATGACAGTTCAGCCCACTTTCCAAGTTGAACAAAGCTGGGAACACTGGAAAATTCTAGGTGTGCAAGAACCAGTTACACATTATTATTTTTGTTTTTCAAGAAGAGACCAGAGTAGTGTCAGATATTTAAAGTAGAGGGTTAAACTAAAAATCAGGACTGGTCTCCCCTATAGACTTTCTCGTATACTCAGATATAGGGATGGATATTTGAGGAGTAAACCGCAAGACAATGATTATATTTTTATATTATGTACATTAAAGAATTAATAATACATTGACTGAACAATTATTATAAAAGTAAAGTTGAATAAATTGGACTTGCAGCTGCATGAATAAAAGGTAAAGTACCATTTAAGGTTAGCAGAGAGCCCAAAAGTTGACAGAAATCTTATGTTTTGTACCAAATACTTGTATGCAAAATTTGGTCGACCTAAGTGAAAGCGTTCTCAAGTTATTGTGTTTACATACATACACACACACACAGACACACAAACATAATTATAAAAATGGTATTTTCAAACTCGGGAAGGTCTGAAATATTGAGATCCATCAAAATCTTGAAATGGAATTTTTGGAGGATTCCAATACTTTCACTGTACTTCGTCTACAAGAAAGTCATGGAGGTCTTAAATGCAGAGCTTCATCAAAAGCTCAAGGTTGAATTTTTGGACGATTACAATACTTTCCCTATACTTTGTATACAAGAAAGTAAAAAGGGCAAAGGGGAGTAAAAGAGGACCGGCACTTCCAGCTTTATGTAACTAATGAGTGGAAAAAAAGGAATATAAAACATAAAGAACAAATGTTCCTATAATCACTGCAATTGTGCAAACCCTCCTTAAATGACTAATCCTGGCTGAATGTTTATGTTAAAAAAGAGTCCTCAGTACTGCTGAATATAGACAAAAATATCCATTTGAACAGCTTGTTGAGGTGTCTGAAGACTTCCACATACAGTACTCCATGAAGTGTGCATGTCTGTACACATGCATGTTTTTCTTTCATGCTGTTCAAGTTGACCCATAGTATGCAAATGAATGCTTCTATCTTGGAGGCACTAAAGGAACTAAACTTGACACCCTAATTTTTACAGAGAACCCCAATTAGAGCCAATCAGAAAGCAGGATTTTCCTATAAATAATGGATTGCCTACCAAAACAAAAAAAAAAAAACCAGCAACCATAGGAGCAGAACTGGGGTGCTCCCAATTTAGATCATAATCCAACACTCTCAGGGCTGCTTGATCCAGTTGAGGGTTGTGGGGGGCTGGAGCCTGTTCTTACGGCAGTGGACAAGACAGTAAACAACTTTAGACAGGACATTTCAAACAGAGATGGGGAGAATTTGCATGCTTCATACAGCAAATGACAGGGCATAGAATCCCAAACCAGAATGCTGGATCCATGCAGCAGTAACGCTAATACTAATGGAAATCAAACAGTTACACACCTCCATTGAAATTTCAGCTTTGGTCAATGTCATTTGGTATGGTCATTTTTTTAACCTTTAGTAAGATTTTGTTAGAATATTTCAGTGCAACATAAACGGAAACCTTTTTATGTCTTGCTCTATTACATGGAATTCAGAATTGATGAATAATAGGGGTATGCTGGCACTGACAAAGTGAATATATTCAGCAACATGCTGTATTCTGTATGTCTCTTTTCTGCATTGCAGGGTAGATTAAGACAACTCCAAGACCAAGATTCCAGGCAATAATCAATGTTATCTGGACAGTTTAAGATGAGCCTTAGGTCAGCAAGAGCACCAGACTATTAAAATATCAGTCAATGAACCAATGAATGACTTAGTGCCTTACGTAGTATCTGGAAATTAGCAAGATAAGAATGATGAAGAGGTAGAGTAAATAAAAAAAATTTAATCTTCTCATAAACTAGGACAATGTTGGCCATTAAAAGTATTTCCCAGTGCATTAATGACCTGATGCTTTTACGGCATCTAAAGCAAATCACAAATCCAAGATACAGTAAAATTAATTTCAGACTCCTACAACTGTTGTGCTGCCAGGTAAAATGGTTAGCTCAGTGTTATTTAATGAGCCACATGCAGCTTTATGTTTTGTAATCCAGTCACTTGGTCACTTTAGTCACTTGGGTGACCAGCATATCTTCATGAACAATAACTACACAAAGTTGTAGTAGTAGTAGCTGTATATTCTTAATGTGTAATTTATTAACAAAAAACAGGACCTCCTATGTAAATAGTCTTAACAGGGCACTGGACCACCATGAGTCACATCATTGCTTAGTCATAGATTTTATAATTGGATGGCATTCTTGCATGACAAATTATATCAGTTGGTGTTCTCTGGCAATGTTAGTGGGAAAGTACTGCATCATCAATTTCCCATTGGGATGAGATCTGGAGACTGGGATGGCTACAGAGAATACTTATGTCACTGGCGCAAGGTTCAGAGCCCATTTACTGAGCAGGTGTGCCCCAGCTTCTTCCTGGAAGGTTCCACTATGTTACGTCTGTCAGATCAATTTCCACTATTTAATTATAATTTGAATGGGTTTAAAATACCAGGCAAAAACTGTCAGTCACTCATATACAATAAGAAGAGAGGTTTGCATTAGGTAATGCTAATTTCAACATCTCATTACTCTGGATATGTTAAAAATGTTGCTGTATTTCCTAGACTGTATTTTTGCAAATCCTTTTTGCAAAGTTGATTGGTTGGTTTTTATAGTCATCAGTCAAATGGACAACAGAACATCTAATTCTAGATATTTGGGTTATCTGACAGAATTATCAATGAATGTAATTGCTTAGAACTTCTTTGTATTTACTTTGGAGGTCTGTGAATCTAAAAACTTATTGCACAGTACACCTCACACCATAACCAGAGCCACCAGAAGCCTTCAATATGGGACAAGCATTCAGACCAGTGGACTTCTTTAGCTGTTTGTACATGTGCTCGTCCAAATTATCTGACCAGATGATTTTTTTCTACTGCTCGGTAGACCTCTGTTCTTTCACCATTTCACCTGCTATAAAAAAGCATTTTTAGGAACAATAAAGTTCCTTCTGCCTCGAAGACTGACAGTCAAATAATCCCAAGCTGCTTGTATTTATTTACCTTGCATCTTGAATCAATGCTTGAACATCACAGTTAAGGAGATTAAATTTACATCCATAGTTGCCCATAGCTGATGATGTATGTTCTTCCAATTTCGATGCCAACATCACCGTACCCGCTTCCATATGTAATGTTAATAAGGTGAATTGCCTTTGTGACTGAATATCCTGTGCAGTATTTCTACAACAATTGGCTCTAACTCAAAGCCACTGAGGTGTCTTTTTGGAGACTGTAACAGTCAGTGTAATGAGGAAACGGTTTGGCTGTGTATTTATACACCTAATTCAAGGCATGATAAAATTTTTATTATGTCCATGACCTGACCTGTGGAGAACTACCTACTTTTAATAAAAATCCCATCTGTCATTTGTGCTTCCTTTATTTTGTTATTTACACACAGCTAACCATCATCTTACAGTGTAAATGCTTGACAAAGGTATTACTGTACTGTGCAATCAAACAATTTAAAATACAGGAACAAAAAATGTCCAAAACAAACAGCAACTCCGGTTTGCTTCATGAAAGATAACATGTCTCACTTTTAGCCAAGTTAAATTTACCATAGGGAAATCGATTCAGAACAAGGTTTCTGAGACCCATGCAGCATGGCCAACAGAGGCCAGTGTGTGACCATGCAGAGATTCTCTGGCTTATGCATCTGCAGACTTCGCACAACCTCTGCAATAATAAAGAAAAAACTCACCTCGTCCCCAGGCCACAAATTATTTTATCAATACAAGCCCCCACTCCACCCCCACAAGAGCACTTGCCTCTTTCCATTTGGAAAGCTGATGGTTCAGCGTTTGAAGGTTAATCTCTTTGGACACGGGAAGGCTGACCCCATTAGCTACTGCTGGTTTTGCTGCATTATCTGCGCTGCTGTCCGAGGGGATTTCCCTATGGAACTGGTTTCAATCACATAAATAGGTGCCACGGACAGCTTTGCAGAAAGTGCAGCTTGCAGGGATCCTGGCGTTGTGCATTATTTTAAACACACAGTAAATCAACACTGCCAGGGAGCCTGCAAGTCATCTCAGAAAGCAATTGTTAAAATTTAAAACACCGGAGGAGGTGGACTGCATTTCTACTGAACTATGAAAACACCTTGTAACAAAGGCATCTGCTCATTACACACAGTAGATGCTCGTCAAGGTACAATAGATAAACAAATGCAGCATCTGAAAGAAGAAGATAACCTGTCAGATAATGATAAATGCTCTGCCTTCCTTTCTGATTTAATCTGGGCATGATAATCACTCTGACTGGTTTGTCACCAACACTTTAAAGTAGTGGCACAAACTTAAGTCTATCATTATACTCAGGTTCTACTTAAAAAAAATCCCTTGACCCCTTACTGTACATACTTTATTCCAACACAAAATCAATGGGATTGGTGGGATTTATCTGGACAGCAGAAGGTCCCAGTAGCTAATCCTGTTTGAGAGGTCTGTCCATTTCAGGGCACATTCACTCACTAATTCTAATGCCACCAGTCATGCTTGGAGGAACTTTGAGTAAACGGAAATCTCCCATGTACACCGGGAGAACATGCAATTTGCACACAAGTAGTGCACAGACTGAATTTGAACCTAAAGCTGTGATGTAGCAGCATTAACCACTGTGCTAATGGCCTCTGTGTCCACACAAACATGGAGAAAATGAAGGAACTCCCCAGAGGCAGTACTTTGTCTGGGATCTGAATCCAAGTTACTACAGCTATGAAGAAATAGCATTGACTATTATGCCAATAGTTATTTGAACCCATGTTCTAGGACCTATATGTCATCATAATCATTGTGCCTCTGCTGCTCTCTGATGGCTTCTTTTCCTCAGATTTCAAATCACACTGATGTTTTTGTTTTTCTATTCTTTATTACCTCTAGATTATCTCTTCACAAAAGTACACATTTAATATAACATTATAAATTCATTTTGTTTAATATTTCACTATTTACTCAAAAGGTCCATGACAGTCTGTGCTGCACTAAGAAAAGTGAAAGGCACTGTATAAAAATTAAATGGAATAGGCAAATACTGGCATAAGAGGCTTATAAAGAGTACCATGCAGCCCCAGTTTTATAATTCATTTTAGATACACTTATGTCAGCACAGTAATAGATAAAACCAAAGAGGAATAGAAACGAATGATTTAACTTTTACTCTGCTGATCAGTTTAATTCATTCACCCGTCTTCTGAACATTTTCAGCTTTGTGGCAGGCAAGAGCCAATCCCTCAGTGTTGAGTGTATCATATGACCCAACCTTGCATTGAATGCTTGTCCACGCACACACTCACGCTAGGTGATTTAAAGATACCAATTAACCTAACAGCAAGAGTGAGGAGGACTGCGAGAGGAAGTCTACAGTTTCAGAGGAAATACACAAAAACACAGGAAGATGATGTCAAATTCTACCCATAAGGCATCCCAGTTCAGAAAAGAAACAGGATGTTAAACTAAAGAACACTTTTTGGGAGTTAAGAGGAAACTAGAGAATACAGGAAACTAACATACATATAAGAGAATGTGCAAACTCATACACTGAAGCTAGTGACCTGACTAGAAACTGAACCTTTGTCTCTGGATCCACCATGCTGCCCACCTTAGTTCAGTCTCAAAGCCAAATTACTAAATAAGAAAAAAAGTCTGTATAAATCATGACAAGTTAAAAAAAACCAGGATTTTTGACACAGCAAAATATAATTCCAAGATATCATTGAGTTAAGATTTGATGGTCTGTAGGTGTCACTTTCAACTATGTGGCTAATTTATTCCAGTTGGATCTCTCTGTGACAAAACATATTTGAAAGCTTCTAAGAATTTAACCCTTAACTATTTTTCATCAGTGTCTCCATGTTCCAGTTGAAAACAACTAATTTTATAGAAACTCTGGTGGCCACCATATTACAGTACTTCATAATTTTAAACACTTCTGTCATGTCATCCCTTGATCTATGTTTGCTTAAGATTAAAGATACTACTCCTTTAATGTTTCTTCCCTATTCGTACACTGAAATCCTTTTAGCTCTTTTCTAGTCTGTCTCCACCACTGTTATGTCCTTCTTTTAATATGGAGAATGAAACTCCCTAATGTAATATTTCAATAGATAGATAGATAGATAGATAGATAGATAGATAGATAGATAGATAGATAGATAGATAGATAGATAGTATTCTTGACTGTAGTGCACACAGCACAGGCACTAAAAACAAATATCCTATTCAAAACCTATCTATCTATCTATCTGTCTATCAAAGAAATAGGTAAGGTTGGATGGCCAGTAGGACAGAAAAAACAAAAACAAAAAACTTGACTCAGGCTGGAGAATTAAAAACAAAAATAACAAAAAATAAAGAAAGTGACATGCAAGATCTTTTGTTCTAGTTATTTTCTGTATTTATGTGTGTAACATTTGCCTCTTCTGCACAATGACGGTTACATATACCAATCAGAATTAGCCTCATGATTTATCAAACTATTTTCATATCTATACTCTTGCTTGAGTCACCCATAATATCTGTTTACTTGGTGTTTTTTTGTTTTTGCATAGTAACAAGACAAAATATGTTGGGAAATGTATTAATCTTGTGTAGTTTATTACTGTTTAAAGTTATTATGAGCTTACTATTAACAGTACACTTAAAATGGAGTTCACATTTTACGATCACGCTGAAATATTCCAAGAAATAAAAAAAATAAAATGATGTCTTGTGCTCTGCTGAAGATGAATCTTTATACTGCTGTTGATAAAACATTTATAAATAAAGAAGGGTTGTAAGTGGCTCCTTATGATTAAATACAGCTTGTTTGTTAACATAATTGAAAATAAAAGTTTCCTTAAAATTAAATTAAATTAAATTAAAAAATAGGTACACTATTGTGTAGAACCATTTATATCAACCTATCTAACTCTATACATCTGTCAAATGGTGGTTACAGTTGGTCACAGGAGCAAACTTTCATCACGGTACAAATTAGAGTAAATCATAATATCCATCATATAGTATCGTCATTTTCTATAGTTCCTTACATATTTATCTGTCTGTCTAACACACAGTGTCTTACATATCTATTTTTCCGTAAATTATTAACAATAGCGACTAAAATCTATTTATCCTTTTTCGGGGTATATTATAAAAAACAAACAGTTCTTTCACTGTGTACAGCACATGTAGCTGAAGCTAACTTCTAACACCTGTCCCTAGATAAACTTTCATATCTGTATGGAATATTTAAAATTCTGCAGGTCTTGCTCAACACACACACACACTTGGTCAATTTGGAATAATTAGTTAACCTAACAGACAAATCAGACAAACCTAACAGACACGGGGAGAAGAAGAAAACACCACAAAGGCAGTAACTAGCCATGATATCAGATCCTTGAGGCAGCAAGAGTACCACTGCATCACCATACTGCCCTAATACCTAATAAATACAAAATTATGAAAATAAAAGTAATATTGATACAGATATCCATCCATATAAATAATGTACTCAAAATAACTCCTTTTAATAAACAACATAAAAATACTTAAAATACAATGCAGATTCACTGTTGTTTTAAAGATGTTTTTATTGTTCAGTTCAAAGTTGTAAGATATATGATGGTTTGAAATGGTCTTTAAGCCAATTCCTTCCATTGTAAAACCTTTTGACAGAAAATGTGTTTTATTCATTGTCATCTCACAGACAGACAAGCTGAAGAACAACAAGCACAGCTTCATTCATCCTAAAGCCATAAGCCATTTCAGCCAGTTTGCCACCCTCAACTTAAGCAATGTACAGATTCAGTAGCAGCAGATAACCTTCAAATGTTTAAGGAGATCAAGAATGTGGACATTGCTTAAACTAAGGGGGTAGGGTGGGGATTGATATACACTTCATTGCTTCTGATCGCAGCCCCCCACTTCCCTTCTAAATCCACACAGCTGCAGCAGAAATGGTGACTGGTTTGAGGGGCGATGCAGAAAGACACATAATGAAGGGTATTTGCCAGTTTAAGCAGAGATTACTCCTTTTGAGATGTCTCTTAGGATTTTAAGGTGACATTTGGGTGCTTGTTTACCATTTCATACAATTATCATCTCGCAGGAAAGTTGGGAACATTGCTGTGATTTAATATGCACAAATAATGTCTTATTTTCTCACGCATTGTATCATGTACTGCACCACTGACTGATAGTAATGCATGATATAGACTCAAATACTGTATTTTATAGGACAGACTGGATTTTATTTAATGTGATATGGCTTTTGTAAGATAAAACTTGTAACAGAGCTAAATAAAATATTTAGTGGGATCAATCTAATAAATAATGACATTAAGGAGACTAAAAGAGACATTTAATCTGAAACAGAAACTAAAAGCTCCATAGCAGAAAGTCCCTGTGTCACCATAAATGAAAACTATTTGGTGAGAGCGAGTAAAGAGAAATGTCACTATCCCCAGCATTAACAAAGACAAAAGTAAAACCTGGACATATCAGAAAATTAAATTGCCTAGCAATAGGCTAAAACATTCTGGATTTGCAGATTAGATCAGCAAATAACAACATGACTACATTTGGTGCAGTGGAGAAACAGCTAAACAATGCAGCATAATTGGTGGCTTAAATTATATAACACAATAATGCACTTTAATGCACAAGCCAATAAATATACTAAAATGGGTACACATTAGTCAATCCCTATTTCCAAATTAGCAAAGTTATATTTAGTGTGTATGACATGACTGCATTTTTTTAATGCATATATTAAAAGCAAAACATCATGCTGTGCAGGTACTGTAATTAACAATTTGAGATCAATTGAATGACAGTAAACTCTAGATGTCAGCAAAATAAAAAATATATACTATGCACTGTTTTTTTATCAATAGTCTGCAGTAAAAATTGATTTTAATACAGTACAGAATACTAATAATTAAAACTGCACATCAAATAAGTCTCATCGTATTTTTCAGCCAGACTTGTTCTAGAAATTAGCTTTGCCATTACTACTGTTCAAGGAAGCCGATTCATTTTAATATGGGTCCTTCCATTATGTCACACTTTTATAAATCTGGTCTTCAGTCTGTCTTTATTGATGTTCTGTTGGCCTGGATTGGAAATCTTAAATGTCAGCAACAAAAAAGCAGTAAAATAACAAGGTCTCAACAGTCAAACCTTAAAGTCCTTTTTAAAATACATTATATAAAGCAGAGTGTATTCTGTCAGACATGACTCACCCACTACATTCTCAATTTCTGTTTTTGCCACCAAGTCACAGGATCAGGGTTCCAAGGATAAAAAGCAACGGGTTCGAAAAAAAATTTCCTCCCAAGTGCTACTAATCCTCTAAATAAGTTAGGCTTTAATAAACATCCACAGGTGTAACTCCTATGATGAACAGTTATCATTTACATCATTCATCAGTCGAGTCTTAATGTTGGTTTAATTTTGATGTATAATATGGATTAACTAATATTATACCATAAGTATTACACTCACTGCTATGTTTAATTTGGATTAGGTTTATATTTAATAAGTGTTTTGTGATGTGTTTTAAATGCATCTATACCACTGACAAACCAAATTGGTACAACAAAAGAAATAACTGAATTTTATCAATTTTTCAATAAAAACAAGCTGGACTTGCTACGGCAAAATGTATAAATGTAAACCTGTGGCACAACTGGCAGGTCTGACTACATCTTAGTCCCACCTACAATCTGTAATGAGACGGCAGTAGCTCTCCTATTAAAAAAGCCATAAGATCTTGTTGTGTTTGGGGGGTTGTGGTTTGTCATAATGTTAATATTATTTCTTGTGCTTCTGTAAATATTTAATTTACCCTTGGGGACATATAATGTATAATCTAACTGTCTATACAACCTAGAGACTTTTGTTCACCTAATTAGCTCAGTATTAAGAGAATGTGTGTGTGTGTATTCCTTTACAATTGACTGAAATCTTATTCCAGCTTAATTCCTACCTTGAACTCAATGTTTTTACGGTAGGCTTCAGCCCCATTATAATGGAAAACAGTTTTCAGTAAATGAATGGGGATCTAGGTCAGTTTTTGTATTGTCTAGATAGCTAGATAGGTATATAGCTTAGGACAGGGGTAGGCAACGTCGGTCCTGGAGTGCCACAGTATGTGCAGGTTTTTGTTCCAACCCAGTTCCTTAACGAGAACTCAATTATTGCTGATGAAGCACATATTGCTTAAGTGACATTTTAATGCTTCATTTTAGTGGTCTCGCTTGTTAAGGTTCTCCAACCTTAATTGCTTATTTCAATCTTAAACTGCTGCATTCGCTGTTTTAATTGCTCCTTATTAGCAATAAGATGTAAAAGACAAAGCAGCCAGCAGTTCTCCAGCTAGCTTTTTTCCAATTACATCTGTGTGTGTTCATCATGCACGGTTTGATTTAATAAAACACTTAATAGAAAAATGTGACAGACTGAAAATGATCTGTTTTAGGCTTCAAATCATTTGGATGATATCCTTGGAAAGGAAAAAAATCTACGATATAAAAGCCTTACATTGCACAGACTAACAAGCCATAAAATTAAATAAGGTCTGAGATTGGCAATGATTGGTTTCTAATTAAGCAATTGGGTTGAATGAAAACCTGTAGCCACTGCGGCTCACCAGGACCGACGTTGCCTACCCCTGTTTTACATCTTATTGCTAATAAGGAGCAATTAAAACACTGAATGCAGCAGTTTAAGATTGAAATAAGCAATTAAGGATGGAGAACCTTAACAAGCGAGACCACTAAAATGAAGCATTAAAATGTCACTTAAGCAATATGTGCTTCATCAGCAATAATTGAGTTCTCGTTAAGGAACTGGGTTGGAACAAAAACCTGCACATACTGTGGCACTCCAGGACCGACGTTGCCTACCCCTGGCTTAGGATACCCAGTACTTCGCAGAGAACATATCCACACCCACACAGTTACCCTAGGAGACTTTTATATTTATTCCTGTAGCAGATTCTAACCAGCATTAATAGACAGATTAAAACAGTTGTCAATTCAAATTTATGTTTAAATCGTGCCACAAAGACAACCAAATAATTGCTTGAATGCATTTCTTTCTGTTATAAGGAATCAAGAAGCCAACTTGCATTGTAAGGCATAACGAAGTCCAGACGGAACGCCAACCCAAACGCACTCAACTCTACCACAAAACGGAGTCATCAGTTAACACCTTTAACAAGGAGAACGGAAAGAAAACGAACTTAGATTGGCAGTGAACATGGAGAAAATCAAACAGCAGTCTCAGGATCTATATAGCACTAGAGAGCCTCTGTGCGTCTATGAACAGACAGATAAAGGCAATATATGATTAATAATAATAACAATTCTTTGCATTTATATAGCGCTTTTCTCACTACTCAAATCGCTCAGCAACGGATAGATAGATAGATATGAAAGGCACTATATAATAGATAAATTAATAGCTGTAACTGCTGCTTTCTAGTAAAGTTTCATCGTACTTTTTAATTGTTTAATATGCTGCTCTTACACATATGTTGCGATATTGCTGTTCCATATAAAATACTGACACACAATTGCAATTAATACACTTTTAAAAAAAGGAACATTACATTTCATGACAATAAACAATTTAATCAAAATAAAGGACAATAATGTAAAATAATATCTTTACTTAGCACAGCAGGAGTCCGTCAAAAAAGAGACCGCGGCGGTGCGAGCAGCTCCCCTCCCGGTAAACTGGTCTCAGTACCCCTGCAGCTCCGTTCACCTCCCTGCGCTCTTCACCTCCAGTCCCCCGTTCTGATGCAGCTGCATGCTTATCCTCTTCATGACGAGAGTGCTTCTCGGGACGCACTCTGGGAAGTTGCCATCTGATCGGAAGAACAAGTCTAGACCTGCAGAGAGCACAGAGAAGGTCGGGGCGAGCCGCTCCCTACTGCAGCGAAACACGAGATCAGAATAAAGGCACCAAAAACGCCGTTACAAAGGCGCATACTATTGATTTCTATTATTATAATAATCTCTTATACTTCCTGAAACGTTTCACTGTGCATTTTCTTTTTATATGCTCATATGAGGGGTGGGGTGTTAGGGGTGGAGTAGTCAACCCATTTTTTTGGGCAAGTTGGAACTTGTTCAATAAGCAGTTGAACAGGCAGAGGCAAGTCGAGACGACTCTCTCTCTCTCTCTCTTTCTTGCTCTCTCTTTGCTCAGGTTTAATTTTGTATCTTTTGTTATTCATAATGGCTATTTTTATTCATCCACAACATGACATGCACTTGCACCCACCACAAATGTTAAAGAAACGCATTTTTATAATTTACTTAAATTGAGTATCCCTACTGTCCAAAAGGAAGCAACCCTTTTAAAATGAATATAATTAAGATTTATTGTTAAGTGTGGGGGTTGTGAAAGATAAAACAATCATTTACTACCAGCTTTTTTATTTTATTTTTATTTTTTAGTAAATATAATTCAAAGAATAAAATATGCTGCAAGAGAGCAGCAGCACAAAAAGTGGTAGGACACTACCAAGGGGCTTGGGTTTGGTTTCTAGTTGGGGTGCATTAACTATTAATGCTTTCAGTTTTTACATTGATTTTCTGGTATGGACTTTGGTTTTGTCCCGCAGTCCAAATCAAGAAGTCTTGTTGATTGATGACACTAAATTGTTTCATTGTGATCATCCTATTCCAGGATTAGCTCCAGCCCTCACTCTCACTACTGCCTGAAGAGTGTCCAGTTACCTCAAATGCATGGAAATATCTATCTATCTATCTATCTATCTATCTATCTATCTATCTATCTATCTATCTATCTATCTATCTATCTATCTATCTATCTATCTATCTATCTATTATATAGTGCCTTTCAAATCTATCTATCTATCTATCTATCTATCTATCTATCTATCTATCTATCTATCTATCTATTATATAGTACCCTTATCTATCTATCTATCTATCTATCTATCTATCTATCTATCTATCTATCTATCTATCTATCTATTATATAGTACCCTTATCTATCTATCTATCTATCTATCTATCTATCTATCTATCTATCTATTATATAGTACCCTTATCTATCTATCTATCTATCTATCTATCTATCTATCTATCTATCTATCTATCTATCTATCTATCTATTATATAGTACCCTTATCTATCTATCTATCTATCTATCTATCTATCTATCTATCTATCTATCTATCTATCTATCTATCTATTATATAGTACCCTTATCTATCTATCTATCTATCTATCTATCTATCTATCTATCTATCTATCTATCTATCTATCTATCTATCTATTATATAGTGCCTTTCAAATCTATCTATCTATCTATCTATCTATCTATCTATCTATCTATCTATCTATCTATCTATCTATCTATCTATCTATCTATCTATCTATTATATAGTACCCTTATCTATCTATCTATCTATCTATCTATCTATCTATCTATCTATCTATCTATCTATCTATCTATTATATAGTGCCTTTCAAATCTATCTATCTATCTATCTATCTATCTATCTATCTATCTATCTATCTATCTATCTATCTATTATATAGTGCCTTTCAAATCTATCTATCTATCTATCTATCTATCTATCTATCTATCTATCTATCTATCTATCTATCTATCTATCTATCTATCTATCTATCTATCATGGCTGTGTTCTCTAAAAATTACCTGTCCATGGTGTACTCTTCCTGCAGTCAACTGCTGCATGTCCAGCTTCATATAACTAATGAACATACATGTAGCTATGTACAGTCTGCTAGCATCTGTAATTTAGCAAATATCAATCACCAATTCTAGCATAGGAAATTCAATCAAGTTATGTCCAATTAAAGGACTTGCAGAAGTCTTTCTCAAACAACATTTCTAGATCTTCCATTATTGAACAATCTGATTCAGACACAGTGACTATAAAAGTCAAGGCATGTAGAAGAGTCCATGATCATACTCTTTAGCCTACAAGGTGAAAGGAATGTGTGTTCTCTGACCAGAAGCATGGTCAACCTGAAAGGCACAGCTTCTGAGAGGCGAAGGAGTGGAGATAAATACATGTTGGGAAAAAGGAGATAAAAGTTGTCATAATTGTAAAGTAGTGACGAATACATAATTGTCGTCCTTGTGATGACTCTACCCATACCTTTATGGGAAAATATACCCCAGGCCATTAACTAATATCAAGATCCTTTAATGTCTGGATGCAAATAAAATTTTTGTCTGCAAAAAATTTGCTATAAAATGATGCTGAGTTGCTCATCACATCAGCACTGCATCCAGTTTCTGCTGCTGATGTCCTTTGCTTGGATTCCCACATTTACATGACCTTAGACACCATTTTTTTTATGAAAATCAGCATGTTGAGCCATTTTCGCTGTCTTTGATGCCCCCCGCCCTAAACATATTTCAATAATCAGCACCTTCTTTTTAAAGTTGCCAAGGTATTGTCTCCTAGCCATGCCAACCACAATTTCAAAATACAAGGCAAGGCCAGCATTTTCACATATGAGCCTTGTGAGTTGCTTTATCAAATCAGGAGCTATGAGTCCTTCATTTAATTAAATGCTTCCACTTGATTTTGGAGAATTAAAATTCTGGATTATTGAGAAAAATATTCATGCTGTGCTTTGGATATTGAGATAAATCCAGATCAAGGTTGTCAAAAACACAGCTTTCTGTATTCCACACAAGGCAAAAAAAATTTCAGGCAAGCAAGAAACATCTGGGTGGCTAAGAATCGGCAACATTTATAACTATTTCATTTATATAGTCAGTGAGTGTGTTTTACATGAAGGAAGCCCAATGGTTTATATAATCGTACATTTAAAGTGACAGGAAAGGTTCATGCTATGCAATTGTAGGGAGAGACAACTGTTTATTGTTTAAGTGGTATACTTTGCAAATCCTAAAACTTTCACATTATGTACTGAATCATTTTAAAAGTAGTTTTTCTTTTAAAAATTAAATTCATTCTAGTTAGAAATTAAGAGCTAAAGTGAGTGATTGCATGTCTTCATTGGAGAAGTCAAATTATTCCTTACTCAGGTGTTTATGAATTTAGTAAGGTGATGCAGAATGTCCCTGTCCCACTAAACTGCAGGCATCAGCAACTGTTCACATCGGAGCAGAGCTGATTGTGACTTACTGCAACACAGTATCCGTGTATCAGTACAAAAGAAAGAAGCTCATGGCGATGTGCTTTCAAGATGAATGAAGCCAAAAGAATGTGTGGAGAGATATGTAACCTTCATTGTGCAAATGATGGGCACAGTGTCGCCAGAAGATACAAGTGCCACATACATAAATTAATAAAATAACTAGAATACAGATCATGCATGTCACTAAAAGACTTATATGTAGATTTCTGTGTGTGATGATTCACAGATAGAAAGATGTGATAGGCACTATATGATAGACAGATAGATAGATAGATAGACACGGACCACTTTATGGATACATAGCTGCTCTGCCTTTGGAGGTCAGAACCGCAGACTCACATGCTGTACATAGCTGAGGACAAAGTCAATGCAGTTCTGCGTGGTCACTCAGTGCAGCAGAGTGCTGGAGCAGCCAACATGCAGTAATTTACTGGATTCTCGTGCATCAGCGCTTCTGTAAAAATAAATGCGCAAAACGCCAGGAATTCATCACTACAAAGAGTTATATTGCTGGAGTTTGGTTACCGTGGCCTCATCCCATTAGCGACTAGCTGAAAAAGGGAGCTGCGGCCTCCAGCAAATACCAAGATACAAAACGTAGGTGGCAAAATTGAAAATTCAATAGTGATCCAGCTACAGTAAATGTAGTCACCCTCTACTCCCACATATTCTTCACATTGAATGGTCCGAGATCTTCAGTCAGTTCCTAATAGTCAAAAACTACATTTTGGAATAACTAACATGAATGAACAACTAAAATTTATTTCTGAAATGTATTCATCCATGTATTACTATACAATATAGTTGGCTGATGCTTTTTGGCTTACAAGACCAGGATACAATAGAACTGTTCACAGAATATGTTTTATGGTTAGAGCACATGCTGTTGATCAGGGTCACACAGTGAGTGAGAGGCAAAAACAAAAACAATAGCCTTGAGGTATCAAGTCCTTTGTCTCAGCTGTTACGCAACAGCCATTATCAAATCCCTTAACCTATTCCAGGTTTGAGGGGTCTGGTGCCCATCACACTAACATCAAGCTTAAGGTAGGAACCAACTCTGAATGAGGTACTAGTACATGACCTGAGCACATTGCTGCATGCACTCACACTCCCTGATATGTCATCAACTTATTTTCCCCAGTTAACCCAACATGCACATCTTTCGAATATGGGAAGAAAAGCAGGGTATCAGACACAGGAAGACCATGCAGATTGCAAGCTTAGATTGATTAAAGATTAAAGCTGCCACCTTTAATATTACTCTCCATTTGAACTCCATTAGCACTATAAATTCTATTAATGAATGACTTTATTTTAAAATTTACAAAATACTCCATATGTGACATTCACAATTAAACCAGAGGTTTTATTGAGGGACATAAATAACACTTTATATAAAGAAATCACATCGGAATATATCAAGAAACAACTACTGCCACATTTTCTTGACAGACAAGAGGCACAGACACTTCTCGCTCATCACAATCATATGTTCCATCTTGCTTTTCTTTTCTTGGACATTGCAGTGGGTTAGATATAATGGACAAAATGAAACAGATAAATAAATGTAAATGTGAATTGTGGAAATAAATAAATAAAAGCACAATAGTATGTTGGCAAAAATAATTAAATGTTTCATATAATGTTTTTGTTGCTTATTTCATTCATATTTATCTAATGATTTTTTTCACTTATTTATCAATGACTTTACATGCAGCATTAAAAACACAATGAAGTGAAAACCCGTCACAGTTGAGAGGGTGGGCTCTAGTGAGTTCTAGACTGGTGAATCGTTGGTGAGGCACATGCCCTACGTTTTGAATGTGCACATGTGACTGCAAGAAAAAATAGCCCATAATTACTCCAGAAAATGAGTACTTTAATTGAGAACGTTCTGAATTCAACATCAGGATTCTGCATCTGAAATATCTGCTGTAAATGTGGTCCTTGATGGATGACAATTTATATCCACTTTATCAATGATTCACCAATCACAACATGTCCAAAAACATTCAGGTTAGATGAATTTTCAATGCTAAATTGGCCCTAATGTGCGTGTTTGGTGTGTGTGTGTGTGTATGTGTTTACTCTAAGATGGACTGGCAACCTGTCCAGGATTGTCCCTGCCTTGTGCCCTATGCTAGCTGGGATAGGCTCCACCCCCTTCCCATGCAGCCAATGTCTTGATTAGGCAGGCAATAAAATGACAAGATATTGCTCTCTTGTCCAATACAAAAGATTCCCAGACATCAGGCCAGGCACTCCATACAATTTTATGAAAATGTAATACCTCAACGCCACAAAGGCAAGATTATTTATTGTGAAATGTGACAAAACTGATAATCAGTTGAAAATCAGTCTTGAGTGAAATCACATGCTTGAGGACACTTTGATGTCATTACTTATTGAAAAATAACATGACCCAAAAAATATTCACAATGGTAACCACAAAACAGTTACACAGCTAATAAAGTGAGTCTCAGCACCACACACATTGTTTCCAAATTTAAATTAATTGCAATTAACTTTACCATATTTTGGTGTTACTTTCACTGTATCATTATGTCTGCTGTTAGCCTAGCACAATCTTTAATAAGATGTCTGATGTCCACTGAAAAGCCACAATCGTCACATCTATGAAAATGAACATTTAATCTCATACTTAAAGCCCTGGGTGGCACGGTGGCGCAGTGGTGGCGCTGTTGCCTCGCAGTAAGAAAACCTGGGTTTGCTTCAAGGGTCCTCCTTATGTGGAGTTTGCATGTTCTCCCTGTGTCTGCATGGGTTTCCTCCAGGTGCTCCGGTTTCCTCCCACAGTCCAAAGAAATGCAGGTTAGGTGCATTGGCGATGCCCTGCCCGGGATTTGTTCCTACCTTGCACCCTGTGCTGGCTGGGATTGGCTCCAGCAGACCCCCGTGACCCTGTGTTATGATATACCGGGTTGGATAATGACTAACTGACTGACTGACTGACTTAAAGCCGTCTGGTAATATCGTTTTGTTTTGCAACTCAAATGATATAGAAAAACAGGTGACCACCACAAAGAACAAAAATGATTCTTTAGTAAGTAAAGTTTGGTAGACTCTGGACAGAAAGCATGTGTGCAACTACAGAGAATAACAAAGAATGAGAGCTTAAAATTAGGAAAATGAAGTCAAGCATAGGAACGAGGCAAAATATAGAGAAATAGCAAATTATAGGAAAGGGCCCAGGGCTAGTCATTTTAAACAGATTTCTTAACTGAGTGAAGAGTTCTAAGGGTTTAGAAAATTCTCTATAGCAAGGCATAAAACATAGCAAAGGTGAAAAACTCAGGTTCAACAGGACATCAGCATGTCTGTAATAAGCAGAGAGGTGAACATCAGTTAGTCAGAGCTGAAGCACTGTGGACAGCGTCTAAAGTTCAAGAGAAGAAGCTGTGACTTCTGCAGAAGCAGTGGTTCACATTCGAACAGTCATGATGAGAACAGGAATTCAGCCCAACAAGTTCACCAATCCTGTTCATTTAGATTCCCCAAAATAGCATTAAATTGAGATTTCGGGGTACGTAAAGTCCTACTCTCCACCACACTACCTGGTAATTGATTCAGTGTATTTATGGTTCCATGTTGAGAACAAGCACTTTCTAGTATTTGTGTGAAATTTGCCATTAAAAAGTTTCCAAACATGTCCCCATGTTCTTGCTGAGGAATTCATTTAAATGTAATATCTGGGATCCACCATTGCAAATCCCTTTATAATCTTAATCACTTCAGTTGGGTCACTTCTTCAACTTCAGAGAGTGTATAAGAACACTTATTTTGAAGTGCCTGATAAATGTTTAAATTGTATAAGGGGATTTGCATTAAGGAATTAAGATTATTACAATACTAGCTGTGCTGCCCATCTAAGGTGGGTCTATACCTAAGCAATCAACATAGACCTCAGTGTGTTCAGTATTAACGTTTGCAGCACACCATCTATTGCAATGCATTTTGTAATGCATGTATTGATTAAATACATTGCATTTGTCATTCCAACAGATGGAATACACAAAGAGTTGTAGTAATGAAATGCATTGCATTTTTCTTGCCAGCAGATGGTGCATCACAAACATTAGCACTGCTTTTACAAATCCATCCATCCATCCATTTTCCAACCCGCTGAATCCGAACACAGGGTCACGGGGGTCTGCTGCTAATCCCAGCCAACACAGGGCACAAGGCAGGAGCTTTTACAAATCACAAACCCAATTGCATATAACAGATACATACTGTAGCAACCAGACAGACACACAGATACACAGACACTTGTCCTTTCATTAAGGTGGAAATTATGTTATATGTAGCTCAAGTTCAAGGTGACCTTCTGTAGTGTTGTATAGGTGTATGTGAGCAGTTCTTGTAAAGATTCTTGGGAATATATGGAGTAAATTTCACGTTTATTATTACTGTAAACTGAAACACTTGCTTGCATGTATCCCATAGACTAATGATATTAATAAAATACCAACAATAGAAAAAAAGAAATTTACTGTATATATGAAAGGGTAATGGAACTGAAAAAATTACATTCATTACCATCACATCACAGAGGGAGAATTACATTTCAATAGCCCTTGTCCACTTACATGTAGGTTTATGTAGATTTCATTATCAAGTTAAAAGTGACTATTGTTATTCACTGTTAAATATGATGCTTATGGTAAATGTATACCATTATTTTCAATTAAGTATACATTTACAACATCTTATATTCAGTCATTTGTACTTGTTCTTAATTATACACATATATATATAAGTTAAAGCAGCATGTTGGTTTAGGTTGGTGAGTCCATCAGCATTAACTAGTGGGCTATGGCTGTGATGCTGTTTTATTTTTGTGGGTTCAGTTTGAGAGTATTGTGTATAAATTGAGAAACTCAATAAAAAATACAGCACAGCATCACTGGTGCAGAGCCTCTTGCCAACAAAATCAAGAGCTCTCTGTTGTAAGAATTAATAACTCAAGTGCTGTTTCCATGGGCCCAATGGGAGAAAGCAGCTGCTTCTGTTTGCAACATGTTGGCTTCAGGTGCTTGAAATAGATACAAAGGTTGGGTTTGGGGCTTTTCCTGGATGTACGTCTTCAGTCATTTGATCTTTCTTTCTAATATAAGCAGTTAGGGAGTGCTTTTTGCCCAATATGTTTACACTATGCAGCCAAATGATTGAGTTCAGGTGATTCAGCTGCATCCATTGATAAGAGGTGCTAACAGTCAAGAACATAGCCATGAAATCTCCATTGACAAACACTGGCAGTAGAATGGGTTGCACCGAAGAGCTCAGTGACTTCAAATGTGGCACTGTCATAGGATATAACCTTTGCCATGCTGTGTCTTGAAGCCATGGACTATATTGTCACTACATTTATACATCAATGGGGTTGACAACACAGACATTTTATTGCCACTAGATTTTAAAGGACAATAAATTGAACTGAACTGAATGAAGCTGTGTGGCCGAGACTGAATTAGTTATAAAACATAACAAGCATACACTCTTCACACAGCACATCTGTTTCAGTTTCCACTGTAAGTAGATAATGGCGTAGTCCCCAACCATTAGAAAATATCAATGTTGTTGTCAGTAACTCCTAAGAAGCACTAAGAAGCATGGATTACACACGAGATACCTTTAAAAAGGATAGATTTTAAATTTTCAGTGAATAGCATAAATTACATTATATTAGATAAACAAACTGTATTAATCCCAAAGGGAAATTTAGATCCATACAGCAGCAAGTGCATAAAAACAAAGATACAGACTTATAGGACAAATGATACAATCAATTAATCTCTCTCTATACAGTATATAAAATCCAATGTCTGTCTGTCTGTCCACTTTCATGAGAGAACTACTTAACGGATTTAGATCGGTTTTTTCTATAATTTGCTTGAACATTCCGGTTGATTTTGCGACTTCTCTCATCTCGCTAAGTATCATAGTTCAGTTGCGGCACTGATTTATTCACATAAATCCGAGAGAGAGACTGCGGGCCGAGGGGAGGGGGAGGTGGGACCTCAGGAGTAGGGAGCCACGTGGGGCCCTCCTCACTCACGCGCCAGCCTCCATTCGAGTCGCTCTACCTCTCACAACGTGTTGAAGTGTACCTTGCCTCCACTTAGCTAGCGATACCTGTTTGATCAGCAGACATTATTATCTAGAGATTGTTAAAGAGTAACGTTTGTTGTTTTTGACAGAGAGATCTCAGCTACGTGTGTTTTAGAGGGTGGCTGCTCATTGGCAGATGAGCAGATATATCACATGCTCTTCATCCCATGTGGGGGACACTCTCCTGTCAGAACTGAACATGATCAGATACAGTGCCAATGTTTGACGTTGGAGCATACCTACCTTCCACTTCTTCTTCTTCTTCTTCTTCAGCTATTCCCATTTTTATACAGGGTTGCTATTTTTTTGTCTAGAATTTCTGTGCAGAATTGCAAAATAAACTTAAAGGGTGTCAGCATTTAATTTGGGACATTGGGAGGAAGCATTGAATTGCCTGATTGCGGTGGGCAGAAAAGACCCCCAGAGGTGCTTCTTAGCACTCTGTGGTGGAATGAGCCCGTGGCTAAAAGTGCTCCAGGAGGAGATGGAGGGAATTTTTCATGATGCTATCCAAGTTTGCCAAAATCCTCTTTTCTACAACAGCTTTTATTGTGTTCAAGGTTGGCTGTGTGACGAAGCAGGCTTTCCAGATGGGTTTGTCTGGGTATTGTGCATGTTTTGAGCTCAAGTTGCTTCCACAAGAGACCACAGCAGAGAACAATACACTGGCTGCTATGGACTGATAGAACATCTCCAGCAGATTGCTACATACATCAAAACACCTGAGTCTTCTTGGCAAGTCCAGTCTGCTCTGGCCATCATGGTCTTGTCACACCATCCAGTATGCTGTTCATGTAAACCCCCAGGTCCTTGTAGCTCTGTACCACTTTCACATCCTCCCCTGAATAACGACTGGCAAAATAATTTCATTCTGTTTTTCAGCGTTTCTTGATTTTGGGACTTTTGCTTGTATAGGATTGTTTGATTGTTTTGGGCAAATCCTATTGCCTTTGTGCTCCACAGAGCTTCATTGTTATTAAAGAACTTTTTCTGTGAAGAATAATTATTTATTTTATTAAGATTCTATGAGGTCCTTTTTGTGTCTAACCAGGAATTTTGATGGGATCTGTAGTGGGCATTTTTGGACTTATGTGCTTTAGGACTCCTTGTCGATGACAAACTGAGCCTCACAAATTTCCGTCTCTTGGTCAGGTAGTCTATGATCTAGGAGATTGTGAGGGCAACAAGATGTAAAGACTTGAATATTTTCCCCAGTCGATGAGGCAGAATGGTGTTAAAAGCACTATATAAATTAATGATGAAATTACAAACACTGTGTGTTGAAGTGAAGGATGCAGGTGCTGGTATGCGAATGTGCAGGCAGTTAGTCACGTCAGACTTGTGGCAAGTAGTCTGAGGCTGTAGAACAGACATTACCAGGCCCTAACAGTGTCAGTTTAGCATAACCTAGCACAGGTTGCATGACTTCATGGCAAACAATAACAGAAAATGAAACATTTCTTAAGTAATATTAGTTATTTGTCATGAATTGATTGCACTCTAAAATGAAAAATGGTATGAGGCCTGTGAAAGACCCGTAAATCCAGCCAGGGCCCTACCTAACATGCCCAGAAAAGGCTTAACCTAAGGCAGCCTGACTCCAATACTCTTCTGTCTGGCTTCAACCTGAATGGACCTAAAAAGGGTTTTTGGTGTCAAAAATTCAAACTATCTTTAATGTCCCAAAGCAAAAATACACATTGCAGATGCCCCAGAGGACAGCTGGGTGTCCTGTACCAGATTAGGGTGGAATCCTTACCCAGCTGGGATGCCATAATAGAAGGATAGACTAAATGGGAGCAATAGCCAGTCAGGATGCCTTATGATCTCCGTCCGGGGTGTGATGCCCGAAGATTACAAGAACTGGCAGGAGAGCATGACAGGGAGAAGTTCATCCCCCACTTTAATAGGTGCAGCGTCCTTCATATAAACTCCCAGTTTGGACACCCGCAGGGCTGCATGGGAATTAGAGTCCAGAGGATTAGCCCTGTGGGGATCCCTGGCAGATGACAGAGGGCACTGCCATGAGAGGATCTCCCTGGCTTTCTCATAACCCGGAAGTGTTTCCAACTGGCTATGTCACGTCACTGGAAGTACTCCTGGGTCCTCAATAAAACAGATGCACTGCCTTGTCCAAGCGAGTCAGAGTTCAAAGCAGAGATAGGCAACACTCAACCGCAGGAGTAGCAGTGCGGTGTAGAGAGAGGGAGAGACCGAGAGAAGAAACACATGTCTGTTGTTGGTTCAAGGTGTTTTGTAATGAAATCACTTTATTTCAATCTAGGACTGTGTTTTGTGTGATCTTGTTTGGGGTTTGGGGGCTCTTTAGTACCCCCTAGCCTTCACCACATAGATGACCAAAAAAACCAAAGCAAAATCATTAAAAATAAGAATATTTATTTATACTGCAAAAATACACAAAATTTGCACAAAAATGCAAAAGAAGCCAAAAAGAGTTTGTCTAAGAAGTCAAAGAAGCCACCCATTCCATTCCTTTCCAGTTCTTCATGGCAGATTAAACTGGACTCCATAGGATATTTTCGTATATCCACATCTTGTGGCTTGTGCTTTTCAGTCAACCTTTCCCAGAGTTGCTTGGAGTGTTAGGCCACCATACTGACTTGCCACTAGCTGGTCCAAGCAAACTCCTTGACTACAAACAGGTGACCTTCATTAGACTAATTATGAGATTTCTAAAAACCAACTGGCTGCATCAGTGATGATTTAGGAGTGTCACATCGAAGGGGTTAATACTAACTATATGTAATCAATTATTCAAACAACAAGACCCCTGAGCAAGTGCAGGCCGAGTCCAACGGTATGTACAAATATGTGACTGATAATGTTAATTATTATGCAATGTTGAGAACTAGGTTTCTTTAAAAACTGCCATTTTTTTCTTTGAAAGCAGAGGTGAGTGACTGATCATCAGAATTTGGCTTCTGAGGGAAGTCAGTTAAAAAATATTGTGGTTACAGAGGTACACCGAGTATCTATGCTTCATTGGTAGACTACTGTATTCCTGATTTTGATGTCCAATTGCATTTTCGCAATTAGATGGAAGAGGATTGCAATTTGTAAAACTATTTCATTGTGTGTTATATCTTTACCATTACCACAGCAAAGGACTGAGTATCAGTTTTATTTGGCATTGATCATACTGTATAATGTTGTGTGGAGCTTCAGCCCAGACACAGACTGGCAGACACCAATGGTTCCAACACACACACACACGCATTTTATTCACAATATTTACAGTTCCCAACACAGTCCCGCACAGCACACAGTGCCCCTGCAGTAATCACCCTCAAAGTCTGGACCTTTGTCATGGACCTTAAACTGCTAGATACAGTATACCACTGGACAGTGGACAGCAACAAACACTGCTGAAACTCAGTTGGCACATGTAATATAAAAATATATTAATAACTGTCTCAGTGTTTTCATCTGTTCATCCATTATTGAACCCCCTTAATCCAACTGAAGGTTATAGAGGTCAAAGCTTATCCCGGCAACATCTGGCGCAAGGCACAAGCAAAACCCGGACAGAACATCACAGCATCACAGGGCACATTCACAGACACAACCATACTGAGTCATAGTTGGTTAGTTTAGACTCTCCAGATAATCTGACCCAACACATGTCTTTATGGAGAACAACAAAATCACTCATAGAAACAGCCCCATTGGCACATATCAACACAGACAGTGCGTAAGCTGGGATTCACATTTTGCAGTCTCAGTCGAAGGGGGGCCTTTAGTTGTACAACGCCCAGACTTTGGAATGACCTCCCTAAATTAATTAGATCAGTTGACTCAATGTATTCCTTTACAAAACAACTTAAAACTCGTCTGTTCAGGAAGGCTTTTAACTTAACCTAAAATTAGTGCCCCTTCTTTCAGTTTACCTCTCAGTCCAGATGCTCAGTGTCTGTTATATCACAAATGATGTTATTTGTTCAGCCTTTTCTTTTAGTATTGAATTTATTATTTTACTCTGGTTTATTGTCTTTTATTCTATTTAATGCTTTGTATCTCCTGTATTTATTTGTTTAATGTTCTATGCAGAAATATTTGTTCTCAATGTTATATATACCCTGCTGTTTAAATAAGCACCTTGAGCATGGGAAAGGCACTATATAAATAAAATTTATTATTATTATTATTATTATTATTTTTATTGTCCCATTTATTGTACAGAGTACCATCTGCTGTGTGAAACTGCTAAGTGCAGGGCCTACCCATGAATACCAATAATATCTTGGCTAATAGGGAGAAATTAGCCTGTTTTTTTTGCTTTAAAGCTGTTCAAAACAGAATTTCATTTAAATTCACACATCCACTCATACAGTTAGGTCCATAAATATTTGGACAGAGACCACTTTTTTCTAATTTTGGTTCTGTACATTACCACAATGAATTTTAAATGAAACAACTCAGATGCAGTTGAAGTGCAGACTTTCAGCTTTAATTCAGTGGGGTGAACAAAACGATTGCATAAAAATGTGAGGCAACTAAAGCGTTTTTTTAACACAATCCCTACATTTCAGGGGCTCAAAAGTAATTGGACAAATTAAATAACTGGAAATAAAAGGCTCATTTCTAATACTTGGTTGAAAACCCTTTGCTGGCAATGACAGCCTGAAGTCTTGAACTCATGGACATCACCAGATGCTGGGTTTCCTCCTTTTTAATGCTCTGCCAGGCCTTTACTGCAGCGGCTTTCAGTTGCTGTTTATTTGTGGGCCTTTCTGTTAGAAGTTTAGTCTTCAACAAGTGAAATGCATGCTCAATTGGGTTAAGATCAGGTGACTGACTTGGCCATTCAAGAATTTTCCACTTCTTTGCTTTAATAAACTCCTGGGTTGCTTTGGCTGTATGTTTTGGGTCATTGTCCCTCTGTATCATGAAACGGCGCCCAATCAATTTGACTGCATTTGGCTGGATTTGAGCAGACAGTATGTCTCTGAACACCTCAGAATTCATTCGGCTGCTTCTGTCCTATGTCACATCATCAATAAACACTAGTGTCCAGTGCCACTGGCAGCCATGCACTCCCAAGCCATCACACTGCCTCCACCTTGTTTTACAGATAATGTGGTATGCTTTGGATAATGAGCTGTTCCACGCCTTCCCCATACTTTTTTCTTGCCATCATTCTGGTAGAGGTTGATCTTGGTTTCATCTGTCCAAAGAATGTTTTTTCCAGAACTGTGCTGGCTTTTTTAGATGTTCTTGAGGCTTATGAGTGGCTTGCACCTTGCAGTGCACCCTCTGTATTTACTTTCATGCAGTCTTCTCTTTATGGTAGACTTGGATATCGATACGCCTACCCCCTGGAGAGTGTTGTTCATTTGGTTGGCTGTTGTGAAGGGGTTTCTCTTGACCATGGAAATGATTCTACGATCAT
Source organism: Erpetoichthys calabaricus (assembly GCF_900747795.2). NCBI lineage: Eukaryota > Metazoa > Chordata > Cladistia > Polypteriformes > Polypteridae > Erpetoichthys > Erpetoichthys calabaricus. The sequence goes on from NC_041401.2 coordinate 177,413,313, forward strand.
CCACCACTGTTGTCTTCCGTGGACGTCCAGGTCTTATTGCGTTGCTGAGTTCACCAGTGCTTGCCTTCTTTCTCAGGATGTACCAAACTGTAGATTTTGCCACTCATAATATTGTAGCAATTTCTCGGATGGGTTTTTTTTCTGTTTTCGCAGCTTAAGGATGGCTTCTTTCACCTGCATGGAGAGCTCCTTTGACCGCTTGTTGTATGTTCACAGCAAAATCTTCCACATGCAAGCACCACACCTCACATCAACTCCAGGCCTTTTATCTGCTTAATTGATAATGACATAACGGCGGACTTGCCCACACTTGCCCATGAAATAGCCTTTGAGTCAATTGTCCAATTACTTTTGAGCCCCTGAAATGAAGGGATTGTGTTAAAAAAATGCTTTAGTTGCCTCACATTTTTATGCAATCGTTTTGTTCACCCCACTGAATTAAAGCTGAAAATCTGCACTTCAACTGTATCTGAGTTGTTTCATTTAAAATTCATTGTGGTGATGTACAGAACCAAAATTAGAAAAAAGTTGTCTCTGTCCAAATATTTATGGACCTAACTGTATGTCTGTCATTACATGCACATTTATAAATATTTATTAATCAATCCATTTATTCATTTTCAAAATTTTAGGTTCATGTGCAAAGCTATAGCCAACCCCAGAATGGGGAATCAATCTATCACAGGGTATATATTGTACACAGCTATTCCTACTCATACAGGAAAGAATTATATGTTCTAGTTAAACCAACTTTCAAAACTTTGAGATGTGGGAGGAAAATGAGAGTACTTACAGAAAAACCCATACAGACACAGAGAGAACAGGCAAACCCCTCTCAGCGACTGGGCCTCTTCAACCCTTACTTCTGCTGGAGCTGGGAGGCAGCAGGGCTCCTTAGGTCTCCACTTCTGGACCAGTTCATCCCATTGCCACCTTTTTTCTGCTAAAGCCGCCTGTCTTAGCCTAGACTCTGCCACCTCCAGTGCCTTGTTATCCCTTCATTTTCTGCCAGCCTATACTTCTATACTTGCTGAAGCCATGTGTGAACGTTTTGAGCATCTGTATTGAAGAGCTTCTCTTTTAAAATATGTGACACCATAACTTCCTTCACATTGCCACTGAAGGGAAGATTCAGGATTTTTCTGTTCCTGTAAAACACTGGGCTTCCAAAGGCTTAGATGAAGGCTGAGCCACCTATGGAGGACGCTAACCCAGGACTGGATCCAGCAGCCTATTTCAGTAATCTGGAACAAAAAACTTGAGAAAACAGATGGAAATAAGGTGACCAGGTATGAGCTGGTATGGGTATTTAAGTAAATGTGCCTTGCTATGTTCCTAGTTGGCTGCTGCCCTATCCTCAGAACTGCCAGGATAGGCTATGGCTTCCCACAAACATAAACTGGCATATATTGCAGTGGTAGTGCTGCTTCTTTGCAGTAAGGAGACTGTGGAAGATTGTGGGTTCGCTTCCCGGTTCCTCCCTGTGTGGATAGTGCTTTGAGTACTGAGAAAAGCGCTATATAAATGTAATGAATTATTATTATATTGGTCCTGAAATAGTATGGATAGACACTCTTACTGCATTTTACAGGCTGATAAATGGCTTCACAGAGCAGCAAATAATATACAACCTGTGATGGGTATTCTTACTGAGCATAACATCTCCTTATATTCCAGCAGGGTTACTGAGCCACCATCAACTGACCTGTCTTTCATCAGGCACACTCTGGAACTACACCTTCTTTCACCAGTGACACATCAGAGTGATTTCAGTGTCTTGTTACGCTTCACTATGATTCTGCTGGAGTCAATGAAAAAGCTATCAGCCTTAGCTCATCTTCTTCAAAGAGAACTGCCACACTCGATAACAGTAAGATATAGTGTTTTCGTTCTAATATAATTTGACTCTTTTTTACTTTCTTGTATACAAAGTATAGGGAAAGTATTGTAATCATTCAAAAATTCCACCTCGAGATTTTGATGAATCTTGACATTTTAGACCACCCTGAGTCAGAAAATACCATTTTTGGAATTATGTCTGTGTGTGTGTGTGTGTGTGTGTGTGTGTGTGTGTGTGTGCGCGTGTGTGTGTGTGTGTGTAAACACGATAACTTGAGTACGCTTCCACTTAGGTCAAGCAAATTTTGCAAAGAAGTATTAGGTACAAAATGTAGCTCAAAAGTAGATAGAAATCCATTTCCGCTAACTGGAAGTGGTACTTTTTTATTCATGCAGCTGCAGAGTCCGATTTATTCAAGTTTCATTTTATAATAATTGTTCAATATATTATTAATTTGACTTAATTTGCTGTTATAAAAATATAATCATTGTCTTGTGATTTATTCCTCAAATATCCATCCCCATAACTGAGTATACAAGAAGTCTAGGGGAGACCACTCCCGATTTTTTCTTAGTGACGTTTTGCCTCAGACTCCTCAAATATGTACAGGTAGTATTTATGAAAAAATTTTAATCCAATAAGTGATTAACTTGATGAACTCTATCTGTCTGCACTTCCCACTAAGTAGTGGACTCACTTACAGCATTACAGCACCCCTAATTTGCTGCTGAGAAAGGATCGCCCATGTCGTGATTTTGTCAAATAAGGTAAGCCAAAGTGAAGCTGGTCAATGGTCTGGATCTTGCACTCCCTGAACCACAGGCAATGCAAGATTAAAACAAGTCCTTGAGATATATAGTTCAAAGGGGATGACCATTGTACAGTGGACACCAGGGGGCACTCAAGCTTCCCAAACACTCAACACAAACAAGCTCAGACATAAGTGTGAAAGCACAAGAGTTTTTATTCGAGTGAAACTCTTCTCTGTAAGCGTTTCTCACACCACAAGTACTGCAATAGACAGCACTCAGTAATGCCTTGTCTTCTGTTGTCTTTCTCTGTCATTGGTCACTGCTTCCTCCACTCCTCCTCACAAGCTTCATCCACCTTCCTCCCGACTCTGGCTCCTGGAACTGAGGCAGGCAGCACCTTTAATCTACCACCTGGAAGTACTTCCGGTGTTCCATACATGAGGTCCAAAAGCAATTCCGTGTGAGGTGAAAGTCTCATTAAGTAAGGCTCCCCAGTCCCAGCAGCACCCCATAGAGTTCAACAAGGCTGAACCAACAAACTCCAAGTCCCATGATGCCCTGTGGAAATGCGTGGCGCTGCTGCAAATCAGCAGGGCTGCCATTTAATGTTCCGGGGGAGACAGTGTCATGTGCATGCTGTCCCCCCGTCCTTCCATCTTGTGGGTGTCACGGCCATCCCTCACAACAGGTAATTAACATCGCTATGTCCTCAGTTGTCCTGGACACTTACGTTATTGCAGGCAGTGCATAAGTTTCAAGAAACTAAGACCCCTGGGCATGAGCATTCCAGATAATTAAATTTTGATTTGGTTTAACAGATATTAAATAATTTATTAATAATCCTGGAAAAGATTGTCCAGGGACAAGTGAGGTTCTAAATCAAAGCAATTTAATTGGATTTGACAAGCCTAAATAAAATCATTAATCTCTTTGGTAACTTTGGCACTTAATAGATATGGATTAACTATTGTTTTATGCACCTGTTATGAAGGGTATAAAAATAACAGACAAACTTGACCTTAGTTAGAGTCAGTGACAAACAGTCAGCCAGTTAGTTGGATGGAGGGAGACAACTTGCTGACACCAAACAAACAGCAGTAGCCACAAGATGAGTTATATGTTTTGTTATAATGTGTTAGCTCCTTCTTTCTGATTGGGGGCATTAAGGAGAACTCAAAGAGGGTCTAAGAGTCAGCTGAATATTATGTTTACATGCAAAAAGCCTTTTAAATGATTTTGTTTGCAAACCACAAAAATAGGACAGGGAGCTTGGTGTGAAATAAGCTGCCTATTTTCATCCCTCCATATTTTCCTCCATTCTTGTACGTATTTTTGGTGCACTTGTGGTGTAGGAGTTTTAGTCCAAGTTCCACTAGGACATAACACGGAGGTTAAGTCATCCAAGTGTGTGCTTGTAGTTTCTGGACAGGTTCCCAGGAGTGGAGCCCTTTTTTTCATTTAAGGAGTATGAGACATTAAAAAACTGGGAGCTCCTATTACCTGTGCCTTCTTTGTCTTCCATGAACAGTGAACAAAAAAAAACAAACTTCTGAGCTAAAGGAGAAAACATGTCTCAATCAGCCTTTGCAGTGGTGCAAGCTGGTTTCCCCTCCCTCTTCTGGAGTACCTCAGAATTAAGCTAGCGTCACATTACACAACTTTCAGTTAGAGGGAATGTCAAACTTGATGACTGCTGTCGCTGATCTCATCACCTGAGGATGTCAGATTACACAACTAGGGATTGTGGGGAATAGCTAACAGCATAACCACAAAGACAACTTTCCAGTATGGGTTCATGTTTCCAAACTATTGAGTGCTCTTCCCATTTTCACTAAGATTATATAAATAAAGTGTACAACTGAGTATCACTAGAAAAATCATGTTGTGTGATGGGGCCTTTAGGAGCTGCAGAGGTGCTGGCTGAATTTTTTCACTGGGCTTTCTCAGCCTTGCCTTTGCTTCCCTTCCATACTTTATGTTTGATTCCTTTAACTGCCCAATGTGGACTGTCTCTAACTGTTTTTGTTCCTTCTGCTGCCCATGGCGGAAATGTTAGGCAAAAGAAGCCTCCCAGGATATGTTCCTGTTAGCCTTCGTACCTTAACAGATGAAGCCACAGGGTTCTTCTCTGAGACTGAGTTTTAATCGGAATAGACTTTATGGAAGATGGTCATGCATCACACATCCGGAGTCCTGTATTTAAATCCTGTGTTAGATCTTTATTTGTGTTGAGATAGCAAGTTCTCCTCGTGTTAAGATGGAGTTTCCTCCAACATCCCCAAAGGCATACATGATAGATACGTGTGATTCTAAATTGGCCCCATGTGAGTGAGGTGTTACTTTATATAATGGGCTTTGCTTTTAATACATTTTTGTGACCTGCATTTTGGAGTTACCTTCACATGTTGATACTGAAAATGTCTTATGATTTTCAGTTGTTGTTAGTTCACTTTCAGATGTTTCATCATTATATAAAAGTGAGTTTGAGCCCTACACCCACTGTATAAGTAGTTAATTATTGTAGAGGACAAATGACACCCCTGTCTATATGAAATTGATGTACACTAATTCAAAGGCTGCTTTTGCTTAGAGTCAGGTCAATGTCAGCATTTTGTTCTTTGCCTTCCACACATATAAAGTATTTGTGCATGCCCATAGTGGTGCACCTAGAGAAGTGGCTTTAGGAGAATCTGCTGTGAAAGTCAGTCTTGAAGACAACAAAACTTCAAAAACACAGAAAAAGTTTGGGGACCGTCCCAGTAAATTGTCGTCCAGACAATAATAAAGAAACTGATTTGTAACTTGTAAAGAATAGCGAACACTTTACTACACACAAATTGGAGTTTTTATATGACAAGGAATGATGGGACAGGAAATGGTTGGCAGGAAGTGACGATTGGAGACAGGAAGCAGAACCAGCGTCATCAGTCGACAGAAGTGGAGGATTGTGGAACCGGAAGTGACGTCATTGGGATTGACTGGAAGTGACGTCATCACGGCTATTTTGAACCCAGAAATGGAGATCTTTATTTTTCTTCTGACTTCCTGTAGAATGAGAGAGATTCAGGTAAGTACCACGTGATGACCCTCTGTCTCGCGATAATTCACTCACCTTTAGGCTCTTTGACTGCCTCCAACTCGCACGTGTGTGACATGACCCCCCCCCCCCCCAGCCCAGACCCATCAGGTCGGGCGACCTGCACCGAGAGGTCATGGACACGGGAGAGAGCATCTGTGTTGGCCTGAAAGGAACCTCTACAATAAGTGACACTAAAACGATAAGGTTGAAGATCTAAAACCTGCTAGTGACGCGAGGATTAGACTCCCAATGAAGAATCATCCACTGTAAAGCGGCATGATCCATCACCAGAGTAAATTCACACCCCAATAGGTAGTACCTCAATGACGTGATAGCCCACTTAATCGCCAAGGCTTCTCACTCCACCGCAGCGTACTTGGTCTCCTGGTCCAACAGTTTCCGGCTGAGATACATAACGGGGTGTTCAGCACCGTCGACGCATTAGCTCAGCACAGCACCCAATCCTGTGGCCGATGCGTCGGTCTGGAGAATAAAAGGAATAGAAAAGTTAGGAGATTTTAATAAAATTTTAATAAAGGTGCTGACGTAAGGGCCAATTTTAAGTCACTGAATGCCTTATCAACCAAATCATCCCATACCACTTTTAAAGGTGCTCGTTTCCTTGTTAAATTCGATAAGGGCATAGGAATTTCAGAAAAATGCGGTACAAAGCGTCGATAGTAACCCGCCAATCCCAAAAATGCTTGTACTTGCCGCTTATTTATCGGACGGGGCCAATTCAGGTTGGCATCAGTTTTATTACATTGTGGTTTAACAACACCCCCACCCACCAGGTAGCCCAAATATATGGCTTCCTTTAATCCAAAAAAACATTTATTCGGATTAATACAAAGCCCTGCTGATGCCAGCGTGATGAGTATTGTTTAAACCTGCCATACATGATCCTTCCATGTGCCGGAATAAATGACTACGTCCTCCAGGTAGGCAGCACAATAGGAATTGTGAGGCCGTAGCAGTGTGTCTACCAGACGTTGAAAAGTAGCTGGTGCCCTGTGCAAACCAAAAGGAAGAACCCTGTATTGCCAATGTCCCCTGGGTGTACTAAAAGCGGTTTTTGCTTTAGCGGAATCCGTTAAGGGAATTTGCCAATACCCTTTTGTCATGTCAAGAGTAGTTAGGAATTGGGCGTTCCCCAGCCGATCGAGTAAATCATCCATTCGTGGCATGGGATACGCATCAAATTTAGAGACCTGATTAAGTCGACGAAAGTCATTACAGAACCTCCATGACCCATCAGGTTTAGAAACCAAAACAATTGGACTAGACCAAGGGCTATAACTTTCTTCAATAACCCCTAATTCTAGCATTCGCTTAATCTCCAACTCTACTTCCGCTTTCTTTGCTTCCGGGAGCCTATAGGGTCTCTCTCTGACAATCACTCCAGGGTCAGTAATGATATCATGAACAATCAGTGCAGTTAGTCCCGGTATTTCATCCACAACTTTGGGTACAGACAAGATAGCCCTTTCAAGATCTTGTCGTTGTTCATACGTCAAATTGGGACCAAAATTAAGATGGGCACAGGACATAAAAAGCGAACTAGGCTGTCCGGAGGGGAGATCAAGATCTCTATCCTTCCACGGTTTCAGCAAATTAATATATGCACTCACACGGTCGACGATTAGGTTGTTTAACCAAATAGTCTACGAGTCCTTTCCTTAATTTCATACGGGCCTTGCCAATGTGCTAACAATTTTGAATGAGAAGTTGGAACTAATACCATAACATGATCACCCGGGACAAATTCCCGAATGGTGGTATTTCTATTGTAATAACGTGACTGCACTGCTTGTGCTTTTTCCAAATTCTTTTTTAGAATAGGTCTGATTTTCTCCAATCTATTGTGTAATTGCGCGATATATTCAAGAATCTTTGAAGTAGGGAGGACCTCCTCTTCCAAACCTTCTTTTAGCATATCCAAAAGTCCTCTGGGTTGTCTTCCATACAACAGTTCAAAAGGAGAAAACCCCGTAGAGGTCTGAGGAACTTCCCGATAAGCAAATAAAACGAGAGGAAGTAACTGGTCCCAGTTTCTTCAATCCTTGTTAACTACTTTGCGTAACATCTGTTTTAACGTTTGATTAAAACGTTCTACTAGCCTGTCAGTTTGGGGATGGTAGACAGACGTTTTCAGATGTTTTATTCTGAGTAATTTGGCGACTTCCCTGAACGTTTCCGAAGTGAAGGGAGTACCTTGGTCCGTTAAGACTTCTTTGGGGATCCCAACACGAGCGAATATCCCTACCAATTCCCGTGCGATATTTTTTGTACTAGCTGAGCGCAAAGGAACAGCTTCAGGGAAATGAGTGGCATAATCCACTAGGACTAGAATATATTTAAAGCCCTTTAACGAGGGTTCTAGGTGTCCTACGAAATCAATTCCAACTCGTTCAAAAGGAATATCTATAAGGGGAAGGGGAACAAGAGGAGCTCTAGTCCTTCTTGGAATCTGGCGAAGTTGGCACACGGGACAAGAAGTGCAAAATCGCCGGACCTCCTCATTAACTCCCGGCCAATAAAATCGGAGTTTAATTCTCTAGGTTTGTATAACCTTCAATAGATACTATGGTATTCCTAGCGAATTTTAAGGAATCATCGTTCTACTGTTCTCTTTTAAAAGATGATGGTGTTAATAAGAATTGGGCAGTTAAATCTTGAATAGGGTCTCTTTCGACCTCAATGGGAGGGGCTTCTGCCTCCACATCCTCCACGTTAACTGTATTAGCTCCCGCAGAGGATGATGGGACATGGATTTCTTTGCACTGGGTACCCGTATCGGTCCGTGCTACTGTGGGACACGGCGTGGAGGCAGTCGGAGCATTATTCTCCATTACTAAGCCCAAATTTTCCTTAGGTACAGTTACGTTGTTACCGCTGGTAATTTTATTCCAATCTCTTCCTAGTATGACTGGAAAAGGGGATCTGGTAATATAGCCATAGCCATACTAGTTAAATTCTGGTTCACAGACACCACACATCTGGCTGTTTTATAATACCGGATGTCCCCATGAATACACTTCAGACTAGTTTTAATTTTAGTCCATTGTTGCGGTAAAACGAAACGGGCAGCAATCAATAAAAATGTTACTCCCAGAATCAAACATCGCCCTTACCTTCCTGCCATTTATAATAACTGCACCTGTATATGGAAGAGACAAAGGGTTAGTCACTGTGGCACAATACCTTTCTCCCTTTCCTAATGAACAAGCCATAGGCTCGTAATGACAGTTGGGAGACAGATGTCCGATCTCCCCACACTTGAAACAGCGAGGAAGAACAGCTGGTCTGTCCCTTTTATGGACGGCAGGTTCGGGAGTTTGTCGGGTGGGCTCAGGGGCTGCCCCACATACCTGTTGGGTTCTGCGAGAAAACTGTTCCGACCGCCCTGATTTACAGGCCGCCCAATGACGCTCCGCGATTTGAATCAAGGAATCCATATCCTCGAAATTATGCTTCCGGACTTGCTGGGCGATATGTTCAGGGAGGGCATGCACAAAGGTCTCACACACCAGGAGCTCGACCATTTTATGGGAGGTATTTATATCTGGCCTTAGCCAGCAACAGACTTTTCCCCAAGCTTCAAAGCCCTGGGTTCTTAATGGTCTCTCGGGATCGAATTGCCACTCCCTCCATTCTCTCGCCTGCTGCTCCGGAGATACGGCGTAGCATTTGAAAACCTCCATTTTTAGAGCATTGTAGTCAGCAGCCTGCTCCTCAGTTAAGTCGTAGTAAGCCCTCTGCGCCATCCCCTTCAGATTGGAGCCAGTTGGTACGCCCATTCCGACCTCGGCCATGCGTTCCGTTTAGCGGTACGCTCAAAAATCAAAAAATATGTCTCAATGTCATCCAATTCAGTCAATGTCGCCCATCTGGATTTTTAAGGTGTGGAGATCACCCATGATGGTACTCAAGACTGTATTAAGGTCCTGTTCTTCCGACATCTTTTAAACTTTCGAAAACAATCCTGCCGACTACGCCAATTGTGAAAGTCAGTCTTGAAGAAAACAAAACTTCAAAAACACAGAAAAAGATCTGGGGACCGTCCCCGTATATTGTCGTCCAGACAATAATAAAGAAACTGATTCGTAACTTGTAAAGAATAACGAATAATTTACTACACACAAAATGGCGTTTTTATATGACAAGGAATGATGGGACAGGAAATGGTTGGCAGGAAGTGATGATTGGCGACAGGAAGCGGAACCAACGTCATCAGGAGTCGACAGAAGTGGAGAATTGTGGAACCGGAAGTGACGTCATTGGGATTGACCAGAAGTGACGCCATCGTGGCCATTTTGAACCCGGAAATGGAGATCCTTATTTTTCTTCTGACTTTCTGTAGAATGAGAGAGATTCAGGTAAGTACCACATGATGACCCTCTGTCTCGCGATAATTCACTCACCTTTAGGCTCTTTGACTGCCTCCAACTCACACATGTGTGACACTGCATATTTCTACTGTTAAGATTTTAGGATTTTTAGGGAGCGCAAACTGAAAAACATATGATCAATGTATTCACAATCTTCCTTAAGTTTTAATTGGACAACTCTGGTTGTCTCTATTAATAATAATAATAATTCATTACATTTATATATTAGTATCATTTTCAAATTGAATGTATGTGTATGTATGTCTGCAGAGTAAAAGTGATCTTCGCAGTCTCCATTGCTGTTAACAGCTCCAGCTTACAATTGCTATTCCTATTCTGAAGAAGCAAAATCTTGAAATGTCTAAAGTAAATAACACCTCTCCAATTACAAATATTCATTTTCTGTCAAAAATCATAGAAAGTATTGTTTCTGCTCACCTAACACAGAACACAATAGTTACCAATGTTGCCATGCAAAAATTTGGTCACACCAAATTCCCGAGTGAGCTCCTGCATAAACTGTAAATGGCAACTTCCTTACTTCTGATGTGGAATGTTCCTTTACTCCACTTTTTCTTGACTTCACTGATGAATATGCCCCTGTCATATAGTGTCTGAGAATCTATGTAAGACCTGCTACTGTTGAATATGTTCATACATCTCCACAAGCATGAAATCTTTAGCGTATATTGGTGAACTAATATTTCTGCAGCTTTTTCCAAGTGCTGTGTCTCAGATTTCGATGTTCAGCAGGATTTTGTTCTGTATCTACATGGTGCCCTTGGAGTACAAGATAAACTCGCTCAGATTATACTTGCATGTTCATGATGCTCATGAAGATCATTCCTGGATTCATAGCACATGTAAATACATTCACATTCTCAGGCAGCAAAGTGGTCACATACAGTGTCCTGGGTTCAAATCCCATACTTGGTGGTTGTCTGTGTGTCTTTTCTCTATGTTTTCTTAATTTCTCTGTGCATTTCTTTCTGATGTTCCAGTTTTCCTCTCAAATCTTAAAGATGCACATTTTAGGCTGTCCCAGTTTGATTTGGCCCTTTCTTTTGAACAATACTGCCAGTATGGGCTCTAGCTTCACTCAAATCTTAGCTGGACTAAGGATGTTTGGGACTGTTTTGTTATGTTAAAACCTGTCACAACGACATCAAAGTATGAATGTCTTCTAAATTTTAAACTCTTAACACAACTGGAAGATCAGCACCACAATTCTCTGTTACTACTACACGTCTCAGTCCTACAAACTTTTCTCATCATTCAAACTTACCAGCCTATGAATCATGGTTAGTCATCTGAGATTTGAAAGTCATATCTCTGCAGCTGTCAGAACATCTGCCTAAATCCTTATTTGTGGCCCTTCCTCATACTTGATGCAGAACTACAATTCCCGACCTTCCTCACTTCTCAATTAGAACTAATTTCAATAATTTTATAATGCTTTCTTTTAAAGTCTGACACAGGTCAACCGTAAAGAACACGTCATCCTTCAAATGGATGGACTACACTGGTTTCCTGTGTGATATTGTATTACATTCGAAATTTTCTTACTGACTTAGAAAGATGTTGATTCTAAAAATCAAGACTACCTGGCATTGATGATTGCCTCAGAGCACACCTGACAGACTCTCATCATTTCGAGGACTTGTAAAATTCTTTGCCAATATTCACTTAACTTTGTGGCTTCCAAATTATGAAACTGTTGTTTTCTTTGCATGTTTGTGAATCTCTATTAGAAGTAACATTCATGTTCCAATTAAAAATTCATCTTGTTCCCCTTCCATTTTTTTAGACTTAATGCTGGAAGTGGACAAGGGGCCTCATGTATAAATGGTGTGTATTCACATTAAGATTTATAAAATCTAAAGTTGGCGTAAAGCAACACACATTTTCATGGCAGCCTCAGACCACCCGTACGCACGTTTCTGCTTCGTTTTGTAAGCGGGCAGCACCTAGCATCAAAGCAATGATACTGTTTCTGTGTGGTTTTCCTTTCTGTTTCATATTCACATCCATGACGCAGGCTTTATTAAATACACTGAAATTAACTGCATATTGTTTACAAATTGAAGACACTTGATTGTAATTAATCTGCGCAGAATGGCCAAACTATACCAACTACCATGGTTGTTTTAGCGTTGTTAGAAGACATTGCAAACGGAAGAATTAGAAGAAAGCGTGTATTTAGAGATTATATTGATTTCCTGTACCATGATGATGACTGCCTTCTAATTTTTTAGATTTCCAAGAGCTATCCTCTTAGAGCTGTGTGCTGTTAGAATACTAGGATGTATACTTGATACCATTTTTATGATGAAAGGCATTAAAGTATGTATATTACATTTTACAGATAAATTGTTAACTTCTTTTAAATAATGTATACTGTTAATAATTAAACATGTGGTGGCATGGTGGCATGGCAGAAGTGCTGCTGGTCCTGGGTGTACCCTGCCTAGAGTTTGCATGTTTTCCCGGTGGGTTTCCTCAGTATGCTGCACTTTCCTTTCAAAGGGTATGTACGTTAGAGGATTTGGTGATGCTAAATTTATGCTACTAGTGTTTGTGTGCTCTTGTATTCATGTTGCGATGAGCTGGCGCTTTGTCAAGGTACTGCTCCTGCGTCACGCACGATGCTTGCTGGTACGGGCATGACCGTGGATGGATGGCTGGCTGGAATAATTAAATATGTATAATGAAGAATTTTCTGTGTTCCTTAAAAGTTTTGAAGACACCCCTTAATGCAAAGCAGCAGTGCTACTGCTGTGCCACTATGCCACCACATGTTTAATACATGCCTTAATTATTTCATAATGAAAATTATATCAAATATCCATCTAGAATTCTAAAATGTTCAGAAAACTGTAATACATGCATGTAATGTATTTTGTATGGCTATCACTGCCTACGCGCTTCTGTCGACCTAACAGAAAACCTGTTTAGGAAGCACACAGAGATTAATGACTGGGTCGGGGAACATTTAGAATATGAAGTATTTCACGTGCTACTTTATTTATGATTGGGGTTTGAGAAACTAGTAAATTAAACATCAATTTTAAGATGCAGTTTACGACATCCTAACTTAATGACAAAATAAACGATGAGGTTATAGTCGGAATTTCGAGAATACAGTCAACATTTCTACTTTAATGTCAACATAGACCTTGTTATTCTTCACTGTGTGTGTCCCTATTTTTTTTTTCTTCTCTTTGGCCTTAATACGCTTCTGTATGACACTCCAACAATGGGCTGCAACTCAGCTTTTCATATCGACTTTGCTATCTGACCACTTCTTTTTTATTTATGGTATTGTGCAACTTTCGGAACTTGAAATTTTGGGTGCCTTTGCCATGCTGTGCCACTCCATCAATTTTCCTTTGCTACCTCTACCACTGCTTAAGCCACCAAATAGGATGCTTTTCTTTGCCTCCACTTCACTGAGCAGGACCTCCTTTTTGCATTTGCTGAAGTTCTTCTTTTTTACACGTGCTTTTGCCATTGTCTTTTAACAAAACACTAAACAGAAGGGGCTATTTATATTGATTTGCATATTTAAATAGGCTGTAGGCATGTGTGTTAAAATTCACTTTGATTGAGATTTATAAAGGGGAAGTGTGTGGAACTTTGCTTATGCAGTTTTATGCATCCTGATTTTTTTATGTTTACGCACATTTCTAGTTTTGTTCGTATGCCATGTTTTAGTATGAATTCTGTGCAAGGCATTATACATGAGACCCCAGAAGGTGAAACGTAGTCAAAACCAGAATAAAGCTGAAACAGTGAAGATAAAACCTTTTTCACCAAAGCCTAATCGATATTTAGAAATCAAAGTCAGAGGGAAAACTGAAAGTTTGGAAATCAGAAACTTGAGAAAGAAATTCGCACTACATTTGTTTGAGTTTTCTACCCAAATAATGGATATAAATGAATCATCGCTCTGGTAGTTAAGTGGTACTGATGATGGTGCTGTCTGAAGCCACTTTACTTGGTAACTGGGAGCAGCGTACCAGTAACAGGAATTATAGCATGGTGGCATCCATGTACAAAACAAAATATCATTGCGACACCAGAAAACCAAATAATCACTAAGATCAGGAACATTATACTGCCATGGTAATGGCACAGAAATGTACCTAAAGTAAAGAAACCCATATTCTGATTATTCTGATGTTTACTATTGGTTAGAAAAATGATTTCTCAAAGTGAACATCTCCTAACACATTTAAATCAACCACACCTGTAAAATTATTCCCAAATCTGCCTTACGTCTCACCAGTATCAACAATACTATTCCTAATTATAGTGTACTGTATAGTCTACCGTCTCATCGCAGGGATAAGTTGCTCGTTACTTATATTGTTGTAATACTGTTATAGAGATTAATATTTAATATTTTGATAATTGTTTGTAAATTTTCATTAAGAATTAGTAGTAAATTAAAAGAAAGCGCGGCTTTCTTTAAGTAAGCAGTAGTAATTTCCTTCCCCCAAAGCTTTAGGAATGCCGTTACCTTTTGTTAAGTGCTGCCTTGAAAGTGTATTTTATTGCATTGGGTTAGGGCGTATCTTGGACCAGCTTGGCAGGGGTGATTCTATGCAGGACATTCTATAAGCCATTCCCGACAGGAACAGATAAGACTTTAGGGCAGGTGTGTAAAGGCAGTACACCCATTGGTCTAAATTATGGCCGTTTATGATTGGTCTTGAATCAGAGGCCTTTCTGTACCATGACGCCCCACTGGTTTATGATTTTTGATAAGAATGATGTAAGCTAGTCACTCTGACTTTCTCTTTACATCTTGCCATTTGGCTGTGACGAGAAGATCAATTCCCTTAATTACCATTTTTCCATGATGAAGACAACTCTATCTTGGCACCCATTTTGAGACAAGCCTGTTTCAATAGTCTATTCAAAGGCCACGTGGTAACAAAGACAAAGCTACACTGAATATAAGCCAACAGAAGATGCACTGCTACTTAGGCTGTGATGGTATTTTTGTCACATTCATTTTATTTTGCTTATTATTTTGGCCATATTAACCAATAATATATAATTAATTAAATGTGTAGTCTGCCTGTTCTTTCACTCTGATTGCCTGAAATTATACATAAACAATGAAAGGGAGGAGGACATGCTAAAGTACAGTACTTGACCACAGAGTGGTAAGTGTATGTGATTTGAGGCATTTTGGTAAAGTGTACATAATAAATAGTATAAAAGGAAAAATAGGGTAATCATGGGACCCAATATGACAAGACAAATACAGAGTCACAAACACAGGGAAAAGGGTGTATGGCCTATGTTCCATTTAGAAGGCCAGGAGATTCACCAGCCAATTCAGGTGAGGCTCACCCCAGGTCATAATGTTCCCAACTGCCACTAACAGGCTTTGGCATGCACAGGCCCAAAAATGAAGAGCTAACCTTTAAAGTTCAAAACATCACAAGTGTCCCAGAAATGTCAAAATATCTCACAATGGAGAGAAAAACTGTGAAACCCAAAAGAAACTCTCACAAAGAATCTTTATAAATGAAGATATTTATTGACAAAGAAAAAAAATATAACAAATGTAGAAAAAATAAAGCAAAAATAAATCCAAAACGGCAAACTAGTCCAATTCACAGTCCAACAGCAAAAGCCAAAGACAGAAGCAAAATAAATCATATAAATTGTATAAACCAAAAAAATCAAGAACAACAATACTTACTGCAAACTCTTACACAAGCTTCATGATCCACTGCTGGCCTGGTCTTTGTGCCTCAGAGGTAGAGCCAGATTGAAGACAAGGCATCAATGACATCAGAGTGGCACCACGACCTGGGTACATTCCAAAGTACAAGGAATGGCCACCGCTTTAAAAAGACGGTATATCATTAGCAAATAATAAACAAGACTATCAGGAATAAAATCAAATCATGAAAAATAATTCAAAATGAACAAAAACAATATCACTCTATTATAAAAAAAAAATCTTGGGAGGGAGACTAGGGAGAAGAGACGTGATCTTTTCGGAAGACAATTTGACGTCCCGTGAGAGACACTTTAACTTCACGCGAGACAAGGCAGTGAGACAACATTTAAAACAAGTTTACGGACATCTAACCTAGCAGTTGTTGGAATGCTTTTGGCAGACACACTTCATGTGCTTCCAGCTCTTAAAACAACAACAAGCGACAAGCAGAATACGCAGATCGGCAGCAGCAGCAAGCCAGCAGATGATCCGACTGCTTCTCCCCCTTGGGTGAGCATAGCGAGCAGGGGGCAGAGCCCCCTAGTTAAAGCAAAAAATAAAACAAAAACATCAGATAAATACTAACATGCACGATCATGTGGGTGGTACAATGGATCTTGTGTCCTGGGTTCAAATAACATACATGGTTGCTGTCTACGTGTTTTCAGGTTTTCTTTTTGTCTGCATGGGGTTTTCTTCTTCCAGCATTACAAAGATGTGCTTGCTAGGTTAACTGGTAAATGGTTAAATTGGCACTGTGAGGGTCTGTGCATGAGCTGACCCTGTGATAGACTGGATAGGCTCTGCCCCCCACCACTCCCCACAACAGTATTAATTAGGAATGAGAATGTTATATGGCCTTGTAATGTATTTTATCTCTTGATACTTTGAATTATAGGAATACTGCCACATAATTACGCCACTGTTTTAATGAGTTTTAAGCACAGGGAAAAAAATGAACATTTGAAAAATCCGTAATTTAATAAACCACCAAGAAAAGTAACATTGCAACGATGCACGCTACGAACCGATCGCTGTAAACAGAAGTGAAAACAAAATCAAGCCCTCTCTGCCTTATGCGTCCATTCCTCTCTCTCTTGCGTGCCTGTGTGTGTGTGTGTGTCTCTCTTGCGCGCCTGTGTGTGTGTGTCTCTCTCTCTCTCTCTGGCTTGCTCTGTGTGTGTGTGTGTCTCTCTCTCTTGCGCCTGTGTGTGTGTGTCTGTCTCTCACGCCTGTGTGTGTGTGTCTCTCTCTCTCGCGCGCGCCTGTATGTGTGCGTTTCTCTCGTGCGCCTGTGTGTGTGTGTCTCTCTCTCTCTCTGGCTTGCTTAGTGTGTGTGTGTGTGTGTGTGTGTTTCTCTCGCGCACCTGTGTGTGTGTGTCTCTCTCGCACGCCTGTGTGTGTTGCTCTCTCTCTCTCTCTCTGGCTCGCTTGGTGTGTGTGTGTCTCTCTCACGCGCGCCTGTGTGTGTGTCTCCCTCTCACGCGCCTGTGTGTGTGTCTCTCTCTTGCACGCCTGTGTGTGTCTCTATCTCTCACATGCCTGTGTGTGTGTGTCTGTCTCTCTCGCGCGCCTGTGTGTGTGTGTCTCTCTCGCGCGCCTATGTGTGTTGCTCTCTCTCTCTCTCTGGCTCGCTCGGCTGCCTTAGTGAATTATGGGCATGGCCCTGTCTTGCGTCTTGCCTGCCATACGAGGGTGGACACGGGCCGGGGAATAAGGACAGTTTGTGAGTTAGCAGCTGCAATAGTTTTACACTCCAGTACATTGCGGTGAATGCTGGTAACGGTCAGGCGGGCGGATGGGCAGGCGTTCTCGTCCCATGGTCTTAGAGTTGGTGGGCGTGGCTCTGTGAGTTGTCGTCGTATCCCATGGTCTTAGAGTTGGCAGGCGTGGCTATGTCGTGCGTATCCCATGGTTGTCTTGTGTGCCCTAGTCGGCTGCTTAGTGAATTATACATATAGATATATTTCTAAGGTGCCTTGTGATGGTTGATTCATTGAAGACACCTACTGTATATAAAACTGAAGAAATGATTACATACAATCTGTATGAGCATTCAACAGATAAGGTGAACATTGAGTGATCTTTAGAAGATTCACCATGTCACACACTACGCAGTGACCCCGGTGGCCAGTATATCTAAATTAGACATAGTAATTCCTGAGATGGAATTAAGGTTCACACTTCGTACTTCCACTCTGATGATGAAAAATCTATAAAACAAGGACTTGTAGGTATGTCAAATTAAAGCAGAAAGTAAGTATTCACATACTCACTCAAATCCTTGCATCTTACTGTCATTTCCAGGTTTATGGAGGTCTTCAGCACATACGAAACAATAATCCTTTCAACATGGAGGTGTGCGTTGATTCATGGCCAGATTTCAGAACAGTTGTCTTGCGGCGTCAGAGACAGGTATTTGGATTCCCTTTTTGAGGTGCATTCTGATTCCTTCTTCTGTACATATTTTTAATTGTACTAAGATATGTAGATGACATCCAGGCTTGGCTTCCACCTTGGTTTTACAGAAGAATCCAGTTACAGACTGGTCAGTCACTGCAGAAATTAACAAATTATTTGATTTAAGTTTTGAATATGTAAACCAAGTCAAGTCAAGTAGGGGAGCATGCACTGGAGTTGGCGCACTCAATACACGACGAAACAACTCGGGATCCCAGTTGGCAACACCCCCAGGCAGACACACGATCCAGTCCCACCCTCTGGAATGACCCTCTATCTGCTGCAGCCAGGTGTTATGTGGGTGACCCCTTGGCCTGGTCCAGCCACTCGGGTCCCCAACAATGAGGATCTTATGAGCTGGATCACCCTCGGGGAAACGCGCCACATGGCCGTAGTGCCGTAACTGATGCTCCCTCACAATGCAGGTAATATGCCTCATTCAGGACTCCATGAGCAACCTCTCATTTGACACAAAGTCAAACCAAGTTACCCAAGGATTTTCCAGAGAGACACAGTATTAAGGGAGTCCAGTCTTCATCTCAGGTCACTAGATAGCGTTCATGTCTCGCAACCATATAGCAAGACAGGAAGCACCAGGACTCTAAAGACTTGGACCTTCGTCCTTTTGCATAGATATCGGGAGCACAACACACTCCTTTCCAGCGACCTCATGACCCCCCCCATGCTCTCCCAATCCGTCTGCTGACTTCATAGGAAGAGTCATGTCTCTCTCTCTCTAAACAAAACAATGACATAAATGACTTGTTTATTATTTCTTAATACTAATACAGGTATTGGTATGACCATAAGAGCACAAGACTTTTACTGTATAGTCTGTGTCTTAAAAACCTGAGACACCTTACCCAGGAAATGGCTTTTACAGTATAATTTCCAAAATCAAGTTGGGAAAGCAGTCAGCTTGAACACAGCTACAGCCATGTGTGTTAGGTTTACTTGTGACTGTAAACTGGCCTGGTATGGGCATTCATCCCAAACCCCAAAGATGTTCAGGTTAGGTTACTTGGCGACTCTTAACTTCTCTCCATTTGAGCAGGTGTACTGATATGTGCATGAATGGGCTGTGCAAAGCACTGGCTCACAGTCCAGGGTTTGTTCTTGACTTGTACCTGATACTGAGGGGATAGTTGGTGGCCCCATTAACCTTAACTGGATTAATCAGGATTTAGAGTGCTCTTTTTATATTTAATGACCAATTTCATGCTTAATTTATTTATGTTTCATAATAAGGTTTAGCACTTTCAAAAAGGATACATTGCTTTACATCAAAATGGTCTCCCAAGATTGAAATTTAGAACCACTAAAATAGACAGTGCTAACTCATGTTTTTATAATTTTTGTGCTAATTTATAATTACATACATACATACTTATAGTCTTAAACCCACTCCAAGGTCATGATGGAGCATAATCTGGCAGCACTGGATGCAAGGTTTAAACAAAACTGGACAGAATTCCAGCCAGTCGCAGGAGACACATACACAAACACACACTCATACTTGGCCATTGTAGCATTACCAGTTAACCCAACCTGCACACCTTTGGAGATGCACCACCATGTTGTTCAATTCCAATTTTAATATTCTTCCCTTTTGGTTTTGAAGGCTGAAGAAAAAGAGCAAAGTAACATTATCAAGCAAAGATGTTAAGTGGGTCCAATACGTCACTGCTCATTACCTAAATATGTACAGAATAGGTAAAGATCTTTTTTTAAGACCAAAAAATAAATCAGTTGTATACTGGAAATTTTTAGGAAAAAATTGAATCAGACATTTTGCACCTTCAATTATCACTCAAAAAGAAAATGACAGAACACAGAACAAAGTGATCATGCTTTGGCTTGCTCTTAATTACTTAACAGTTTATCACAGATGACAATGACGCCTTTTCCAATCCACATGCAATATTTGCTACGGATCCAGCGGAGCTGAAGAGAATACTACTGGAATTCAAAGTAATTGACTGGAAGCAAAGCCTTCTGCTATACGGTAAGTATCAGACCATTTGAGACAGTCCAAGAATGAGCTAACAGTTGGAACCTAATCTTATAAAAATGGCTTTAATATGTCACCTGAAGTCACGTCTTCAAAAAGTGGCTCTCTGGTTAAACTGAGAAAACATTTGAGATAAAATTTTAGACATTTTGTACAACTTTAAGAGTATTCTAGTGGAGAGAAGTTTTTAAACTTGGAGATTCATACTTCAAATTTCACTGTCTTTATGTCTGTCATAAGGCCAAGTCATCTCATCTGTTTGCGCTCTTTCCTGAAGGCATTACCCATGACCCATGAGGGCAAATGAGTTTAAAGTTGTTGCCTACCACATCCTATCTCATTATACTGTGCCTATCAAAAGAGAAAAAATGTGGTGAAGAAAGCAGACCCGCAGCACTTGTTAAAATTTTGTTATAATGTACATTGTGTTTGTTAAGGCATTTCAGGTTCCTCCTATGATATTTTGAAAGAAATGGCAGATGAAAAAAATCTGGCATTGGAGCATTTATTAGCACCATGCAGAGTGTTTATTCATCATAATCCAGAACTTATTGAGGATGGTTGGTAAGTACTGACAACTGTCTGCTTGACACACTGGGTATCTTGTGCATATTTATTAATGCGGCCTGCATAATTTGTCTTCTCTTTGACAAAAAATAAATACTTGAAAGCTAAATTTAGACAGTATAGAGGTACTTAAGCAAAATTACTGTATATGCACACACATACAGTATATATATACAAAAAAAAAACTTTTCAACAATGCAGTGAAACTTTCACATCTTTTCAACTCAGCCCTAAACTCCATTAAATGCTTTTTCACATTTTTTAAAACCAAAGAAACAGCTTCATTTGTAATGCAGTTTGGGAATTAACCAAATAGAATCTCTGAACCAGTGCTTCTTTAAAGTTTTCTTCATGCATAGTCTAATTTGGCAAAACAGGAGTATTTATTTCTCATGGGTTTCCAGGTTTAGCAGCTTGGTATCTTTATGAATTCTTTACCTTCTTTGTATGTCTTTATTGGTTTTCACAACGGTGCTCTGGTTCCCTCTCCATCCAGAATAAGTGTGGATTGACTGAAAATGGTACATTGGTTTAGTAGGAGCGATTGTGGTTGTATGAGTGATTGTGCCCTCCAATGAAGTCATACTGTGTTCATGGCTGGTCCCTGCCCTTTGCCTGCTGCTGCTGGTATAGCCTCTAGCTAACCCTATATTGCTGTGGTTCTCAAATGTTAATGGTGAACTTCAAAAGTCCTGGTTGTTTTTTTTTTTTTGTTTTTTTATTCAAAACATGTTAAACATGACCAATGATGACTGTTTCTTTTCTCAAAGAGCCCCTTTAAAGTGCATCTCATATATAGACATTACTTGTATATAGTTTGACCAGATTTGCATTTTCTCCTGGCATTAAAATGTTTACCTGACTGCTGCCAACACTTTGCGCAATTCATTTGAGTTTTCTGCTGACTTCATTGTTGTGAGTGTAGACAAAATGCATTTGCATTTCTGCTCAGTTCAACATGGTTGTCACAAAGGAAATCCAGAGGATAACGATGTTGCTTCTGTACTTTAGTTCTGAAAAAATTATTCAGAATGCAGCAGAATTAATCACTTTCTCTAAAATGTTTTGCCTTCATATCCAAAAAAGCTTTGTGTTAGGTTAATTGTTGACTCAAAATTGGCCTGTAATAATACAGTAGATGAGACAGGACTTGGCTCCTGGAAAATTTGAAATTAAGAGGGCTTAAAAATGGGTGGATGGATCGATACAAATAAAATAATTTACCTAAATGTGCTGCTCTAAATAACAACTACACTTATCTTCTTTACCTCTTTGTCTAATGAGGGGTGCGGTCAAAGCAGGTCAACACAGACTTCCCTGCCCTCAGCTACAGATTCCAGCTTTTCCTGGGTAAGTTACCGGTGTTATCAGACTAGTTGAGAGATATACTCCCTCTGGCATGTTCTGGGTCTATCACAGTGTTTCCATCCAGTGGGATTTTCCCAGAGCAGCTCTAGGGAGAGCCACCCAGAGGGCATCCTTACCACATGTCCAAACCACCAGAACGGTCTCCTGTCAATCTGGCAAGCAGCAATTCTACTCTAAGTGCTCTCCCTAAATTGCTGAACTTCAAACCCTATCACAGAGTGTCAGCTCAGCTCATTCTTTTGGTCATTACCCACAGCTCATGACAATAGGTAGGGACAAGTAAAATCAGGAGAACACTTCAGTGTGAAGGAGTTTATTGTAAGTATTGGTTTTTGTGTGGATTTTTCTGCTCTGACTTTAGTTTTTGTTTTTCTTTTAAGGCACATCCTTTTTGCTATTTGGAACATTTTTTGTTATTTTCCTATTTATGTACATAAACCTCAATTTAAAATACAGTTCGAGATTGTTCTACAGGTCAGAGTTTTCACCGTTTATTCTCCATTGTATATTTTGCAACATTTAGTCTTGTGACCTGTAGGGGGCATTGCAGCGCCCGAAACTCCCAGGCACTACTACACTACTACTACAGTCCTGGGTTCATATACAAGGTGTTTATTTTGCACAATTTCTCCACAGGGCTTCAGTTTCCTTCTTTCTAGACCTACAATAAGCAATAGGTTTCTCCTTCTACACCTCCCAGGCAGTCTCATCCACCTCCTCCAGACGCAGACTACTGAGAGAACAATGGTGCCCCCTTTTATGCGGACCCAGAAATACTTCCTGTGTACAGGAGGAAGCATTCCCAAGTCAGGCAGAAGCCCCTGAAAGTAGTGACAGCTGTCCCCAACAGCTTCCCTTGTCAGTGCCCAAGGAACCCAGCAGGGCCGACCCAGGGGACCACAACTCCCAACATGCCCTGTAGGTACATGAATGGGCATACTGGCACAACAATGCTGTCATCCAGTGTGCATGTACTCTTGAGAGGCAGTACCTACCCCTCCACCCTCCAGCCCATCAACCCCTGTCCATCCACTACACTGGCCTCCCTGCCATGTGAGGGTGTGGGATTTTATTCCAGCTGGGATATCAGTCCAGCCCTGCTGTCCATCACAGTCTTTTTAAGCTTTCAAGGCCAGCTGCCCAATATGGGGCCTGCAGGTAGATTTCTGGGACAAACTGGTCTGAGATAAGCCTCTTTTGGGTTGGCCCGTGAAGGTTCTGGTCTACCTTTTGTAGATGTTTTTGAAGACCTTACCTCATTTGCCATGTTTTGTATATCAAATCATAACAACCGGAATCCACTTCTGGAGCCAGGCCTGGGAAGTGATGTTCCCCAGAGGACAGCGGGTGGTTGAGCAACCACCATAACTCATCCGGGCTCATAGTGAAACAGTGATGTTCAAGTCATGTCAAATTTATTTATAGAGCACAATCTAAAACAATATAAGTCGACTAAAGTGCTATACAGCTTCTAGAATGAATAACTCCCTCTATTATTTAAGAAAAATGGGATGTGACTTTTTCAGAGAGATACTTTCAAGTCCCACAAGATGAGACCTTATGCCAAGAGATTTAACTATGCCTGAGGCCAGAAATAAAAGACAAGGAGTAGATGACAAAGTAGAATATCATAAAGAATTCAAAAATGTTGGCGCGATACACATGCAGAGCAGGTTAGAGATTATGGAAGTACAAAAATTCAGAAGTCTCAAAAAAAACTGATAGTAAAGATCGCTTTAGCGCAAACTTCCAGAAATTATTACTCGGTGAAATAACGGAACAGTGAAAAGAGATCGAACATATTGTTCGGATTTAAAGTTTAAGTCGGAGACTTGTAGATAGTCTAATTCGTGTTGCCATCAGGGAAAAGTAGTGTTTCTTCCCAAAGAAGAGGTCTGTCTGTGAGAATTAAAAGATTTGTTGCTTGGTGAAAGTGAAATCCACATACGCGAGTGGCAGAGACACGAAGTGGCTAGCGCATATCGTAGGCTGGGGGGTTGGCAAATGAAGCGATCAGGGGGACAGAGCCCCCAAGTACACCAAAAATAAATGCTGACATACAAATTTAAAAAGCTAAGGTGAAAAGATAGGCTTTCAGGCAGGATTTAAAAGTGACCAAAGTTGGTGCTGACCTTTATATAAAAAGGTAGACTATTTCAAAGCTTAAGGGCAGCTACTGCAAAGGCATGGCCCCCTCTAACCATGACCAATAACTTCTGGTCAGAGGACCTCAGTGATCATGAAGGAGAGTAAGGCGGCAAGAGGTCAATAAGATAGAATGTTGCTAAACCACTCAGGGACTAAAAAACAAACAGTAAAATGTAATAAACTCAATCCTGTGGCAAACAGGAAGCCAGTGAAGAGAAGCTAAGACTGGTGTGATGTGATTCTGTTTTCGTGTGCCTGTTAGAAGCTTGGCAGCAGCATTCTGGCCGAGCTGGAGACAAGCAAGGCATGACTGATTAACTCCAATGTATAATGAGTTGCAGTAGTCAAGATGAGAAGAGACAAACAAATGAGTGTTTCAAAATCGTTTAGAGAAAGAAGGAGCTTAACCTTAGCTAGTACTCTGAAATGAAGAGTTAATTTGTTTATCAAATTTGAGGGCATTATCAAAAATCATTGAAGCATTTACGGTAAGTTGTCAAAGGGACAAGATTAATTTCTGGAGAACAAGTAAGATCAGAAGGTCCAAAACACCCAATCTCTGTTTTTTTTTTGTCATTTAGACTAAGACGATTTAGGGACATCCATGTTTTAATATCTTAGACCTTCCAATAAAGGCTTAAGAGATTTTGTTTTGATCTGTTTCAATGGAAAATTTATCTGTGTATGATCTGCGTAGCAATGGAAAGAAATGTTGTGTTTTTTAAAAATGGATCCTAAGGGCAACATGTACAGTGATAAAAGAACAGGCCCCAGAATAGATCCTTGAGGGACCCCACAGGTGATAGTGGCCGAGGATGTGGGCTCACCACCTGTAAGATGAACGGTGTGGGTTGGGTTGGATGCCAGTTTAGTGGCAGGCATAGGTGGGAAAGACCTAGATTGGCTAGACCTTGTCTGTGAGTACATTTATTTATTCATTAATTATTTAATCCCCCCATATACTGTATATCTAAGAGACCTTGATTATTTGTGTCAACTGGATTGTATAATATGAGGGGAAAAAACTGAAAGTTGTCTGACTGTACATTACTTTATATTGCATCCTTTAGCTGTAAATTCATTTGCTCCATAGCATAGTCTATAATCAAGAAACTATATGACAGCAAATCACACAATAGTAAAGTAACTAAAGTAATTAACAACAAAACTTCTTGTTTCACTTTGCAGGTTTCACAAATCATCAAAGTTGTCCAGTGACACTACGTTCCTTGCAGAGCTCATTAACAAACATATAAGCTATGGTGGAAGTGAACAGAGCCTGAATTATATAAAGAAGTGTATTGAACTTTTCCCATCTGCTTACATATCAGATGACGAGGGCCACTTTATGGGATGGTGTCTGACTGATGAACTGTCCGCATTTAGGATGGCTTACATCCTTCCAGAATTCAGAAATAAAAGCTATATAAAGGGACTAGTCGCAAATCTGGCAAAGAAGATGCATCATAGGGGATATCCCATCTACTGCTTTACTGAAAAAATCAACACCATATCGCAGTTGATTTGTAAAAGTCTTGGAATGACAGAGTGTCCACATACTTACTATTATCTCAAAATGACTCCAAGGAAAAGTCAACTATAAGAGCTCATAATTTAAAAAAATGAATTTCTTGCTGATTAAATTAAATTTGATAGGTGTACATGTATGGTAAACAGTAAAGGAATTCATAAAGTTCAATTGTTTTTGCATTCCATAATGCATAAGAATGTATTTTAATACAATAGCTGTTCTTTCAGACAGATCTAAAACAGCCAGTTGTTATGGCCAGAGTCATGAGACTAAAAGTACCAACCTGAAAGGTCCAAAACCAAGCACTGTGAGATAACATGTCCACCAAAGAACAGGAATAGACTTTATAACAACACACAACATGTCACTGTCATGGAGAGCACATGTTCATTATCTTTCATATGCTTCTAAAAACCAAGAACACTTATTAAAATATTAAGTCGTTATTACACTTAAATGATGAACTATAGGCTACCAAGGGGTCCAGTTCTGTGTATGTAAAATTAGCAAATCATTTAAAGAGGTAAAATGAATTAAATGTGAATCATTAGTTACCATTTCTTTAAATTTACACTACAGTATGTGCCACAGCAAAAATACATGAATAACCAAAACAGATTTACAATTATTATCAATTGCATTTTGAGAATAGCCTACTGAGATGGATGACTGGTTCAGGATTTCAAATGTCTAGCTTAGAAAGTATGTTTTCTTTTGAGGTTGGGTGGCATATCATTTTCAATCGTTTTTTGTCCATTTAGGTCTACAACATATATGCAATTAGTACATTCACCTCTTTATAGCTATCCCTTTTAAAATCACAAGCTCTGTTGTACTGTATGGCCTTGTAAAATCATATTGCCCATCTTTGCAATTATTAAAATAAACTGTACAATGCTGTATTTTCCAAAATTTAAGATTTTTAATCATAAAAACTCAACACTTATCTCACTTGCTCATTTAAAATATGAACAACCTTGTCTGTTGAGATAAATGTAATTTTCCTGTTGCTACTGTATATAACTCTTCATGTAAACTGTGTTTATTTTTCGCCACTGACCCTCACTATATGACCAGCATGAGTTATATTACGAACATAAGCATAAACCATACTATCTACTACAATCTAAAACAATATAATTAAGACACACTTCCAAAATAATTACATTCCCATATGTTTAATTTTTGAAGCAGTTACGATAGACACACCGTTATAAGGTTATTCATACTAATTTCGAAAAATAATTGTCAGTTGGTTTTGTACTTTACTTTTCCTGTTTAATATGTGCAACTTATGCTACCTCCACATTATTACATTTTCATTTTAAAAATGCAGACATTAATCTCCGTTTTCACCCTTCATCTACACTGCACTGGGGTTTTTAACCGCCAATAATGGTGACTTTTAAAACTGCTCTATAGACCTGCATACTTCAGAAAACTCTGGCTCAGCATGTGGATGGCCAAAAACATAGACTTTTAAAAATGTAAACTCTAATCACGCTCAGATTTCCTCATGTTTATTACATAGCCCTTCTCTGATGTCTCATTCCTTGACCGGTCACCCTTCACCGAAGGAAACTCTAATTCCCACATAGCAGACATGCAGGAATTGCTTTCCATGGTGGTTGTTGTGTTGCTTACCCGTAAGCATCTAAACTACACTTTGTACAGTTTGAATGC
Organism: Erpetoichthys calabaricus; assembly: GCF_900747795.2. Lineage (NCBI taxonomy): Eukaryota > Metazoa > Chordata > Cladistia > Polypteriformes > Polypteridae > Erpetoichthys > Erpetoichthys calabaricus. The sequence goes on from NC_041401.2 coordinate 177,440,886, forward strand.
TGCATACAAGCACAAAAGACAAATAATTTACCAGTTACTACAGCTTTCATGGCTGGCGGCATTACCACCCCTTTCAGAGCTTTTCCTCCAAAGTGTCCATGTCCAGTGTAAGTGAACCTTTATGTCATATGTGTTTTCCGCCATTTTAGTGTCTACAGAGATACTTTTGTAGACGATGTGAAAACAGAAGTGTGGATGAAGGTTGTGTTCATTTAAAAACATAGTAGTGTCAATGTGGCCTAAAACTCAGCCCTTCTTCAGTGAAGCCGTTCACGTAATAAAGCATTGAATAATTCATTGAAAAACAACTCTGCTTAATGAATGACTGCCTGTATTATTTTACCATGTTTTGCTTCCTTTAAGTGTTGTTATGCTTAATAAAGGCACTTTTAATGTTCCTACTGGCTAAAAAATTGCCATAGGCTATGCTGTTTAGATAAAATGCATTTATTTAAAACACCTCTGTATAAGATATGAATGTGTGATTGATGTTTTTATTATTTTTTCTAATTCCATGCCCCGTGGCTGTGTGTAATTTATGTGCCCTCCTTGTGCCTACATGCTTTTTTAACTGTTTTTGTCTTGTATTCCCCAAGATGTGCGCATGAGGTTTACAAATGGCTATAAACTGGTATTGCACATGAATGTGTATGTGTGTGTGTGTGGTGTGAGGCCTACAATAGACTAGTGCTCCATCCTGGGTAGGAGCCCCCCCACTCTGACCTTAGGTTTGTTGAGAAAGTTGTGGCTTATCGTTAATTGTATTAATTGTGTTAAATTTCAGACCTTATTTTTAGCTGTATGACTACATATCATAGAATATGCCAAAAATCATTCAAAATTCTATAAATATCTGCCAGAGCTGCTTCTCTGTAAACTTATTTCTGAAGTACCAATATCATGTTTTATTACTGCGCCATTGTAGGTTAAGCAGAATATTGCATTTGTAATTCACAATGTGCTGAAAACAGATTACAGTGATTTGTGACAATAATGACCCCTTAGACCTTTAATGTTCTACAATGAAGCAACTCTGAAGCTTCTCTTTTCTCTCTACATTGATATTACAGTAATATTTTTTTTTAAAAATTGATATCTTCAACATTCTTGTTGAATTCTGCTTTAAATTTTGCAACAAGAGCTTCTAGATGGTGACGGAATCTGTGCTTATGTAAATGAATCAGATGTTTAGAGGTTTCTTTTTAGCATAAAATTGTTAAATGATAATTTAGGTACTTGCATGTTTTACATATTTTATTTGAATTATTGTATTCACATAACCATGAAGAATGCTTGTTAAATTGTTTTATGGAGCATTTAATAGAATAAAAGGCTGCCAAGTAAATATCTTCTTTATTGTATTTATTGAAGCAAAACAGACTATTCATTATTTTTCCATTTTTCCTCAGCATTTGTCAAGTGGAAAGATTTACAGGGTGAATAAATCTAGAACTACAAAGTTGCCTTGTGCAGCACACGAGCCATTCAGCTTCAGGAGTGAAGGGCTTCAAGGGTCACATTATAAAATGCAGAATGTGCTTCATCGTTATAAAAGGTTATCACTTGGTGATGTCCATCCATCCATCCATTTTCCAACCCGCTGAATCCGAACACAGGGTCACGGGGGTCTGCTGGAGACAATCCCAGCCAACACAGTGCACAAGGCAGGAACCAATCCTGGGCAGGGTGCCAACCCACCGCAGGACACACACAAACACACCCACACACCAAGCACACACTAGGGCCAATTTAGAATCACCAATCCACCTAACCTGCATGTCTTTGGACTGTGGGAGGAAACCGGAGCGCCCGGAGGAAACCCACGCAGACACGGGGAGAACATGCAAACTCCACACAGGGAGGACCCGGGAAGCAAACCCAGGTCCCCAGATCTCCCAACTGTGAGGCAGCAGCGCTACCCACTGCGCCACCGTGCCGCCCCACTTGGTGATGTCTTATCAGAAAATGATCTGAGCAATGTCATTAAACCTGCATAAAATTTACTTGATTGTTCATTCTTCCACAGCTAGTAATAACAATTTAACAAAACATTAAACAAGATAAATCTTACAAAAGTAAAAAAGAGGTTATATTATATTTATATAATATATATATCTATATACACAGTATATATTTATCTATAATAATAAAAGGCAAAGCCCTCACTGACTGACTCACTCACTGACTCACTCATCACTAATTCTCCAACTTCCCGTGTAGGTGGAAGGCTGAAATTTGGCAGGCTCATTCCTTACAGCTTACTTACAAAAGTTAGGCAGGTTTCATTTCGAAATTCAAAGCGTAATGGTCATAACTGGAACATATTTTTTGTCCATACACTGTAATGGAGGAGGCGGAGTCACGTATCGCGTCATCACGCCTCCTACGTAATCACGTGAACTAAAAACAAGGAAGACATTTACAGCACGAGTCACACGCGGGAACGAAGGTAAATTACGTTAATTTTTGACTGTCTTTTAATACTGTGTGAGCATACATATTAACACATGTGCAATTAAACGTGTGCATTTACGGGGTGATTTCTCAGGCTTAAAAGCTCACCTTTTATCAAACGCGGGAACAAAGGTAACTGACGTTGTTCACTGTCTTTTAATACTGTGTAACCATACATATTAACACATGTCCAATTAAACGTGTGCATTTACGGGGTGATTTCTCAGGCTTAAAAGCTCGCCTTTTACTAAAAAGGTAAATGCAAAACTATTTTCAATCAGTTTATTGAAACGCTCCCGTTAAGGATTGCAATAAGATATTCGCGAGATAAAAGAACGAAGTACGGGGAAATGGAGGAACAGCCGCAAACAGCGAAGAGCAAAAAATTAATTAAACAATTGAGAATGGAGCGAGTTAAGCATACAAGCATGTTCATAAGGGAAACAAAGCACGGTGTAAAACGTAACTTTAAATTAAGTTAATAGAAACGCTCCCGCTGCGGATTGCAATAACATATTCGCGAGATAAAAGTTTAATGAGAAGACACGAGGTATAAACGAAGCACACGCCGTGGCGCAACGTTAGGGGCAACAGTTTCAACCATTCTATGATCTGCTTCTCGCAACTGAAAGACGGCACATGGCGGATGTTAGCCGACTTGCTGACCGCAACGTTAGGGGCTTCAACTATGCCGCTGACGCAACATGTCAGTGCCAACACTTTGCAGACTGTACTTAAAAGACACGCCCTCCTCACTGGACAGTTAAAAACACCAATCAAACTAACGATGACATCAAGTATTACCCAATCAAAAGTAGGAAAGGAGGCATCTTCATAAAATGCGTGTGGGATGATTTGCATGAGACGCTGCTTTAAAAAAAAAATGATAAAAAAAATACGGGATAAATCCCGTCCAGTATTGATTCAAAACGAGACGCGCAATTTCATTCTCAAACGCGGCACGATTCCGTATTTTAAAGGACGGGTGGCAACCCTACAGTGCCAGGTAACCACCCATACAATCAGATTGTGATTCAGACTAGGAATGCAATGAATGTAATTACCCCGATCTACATACAAGGTGAAAGTCTTGCAACATTCAAAGATGATGGTTTGGGATAATTAGTATTTATTAAGTACAACATTGAACATAAAAGAGCTTATGAAGCCTTGAACCGAAAAAAGCAAGATCTCAGAGATCGTAAAAAAAAAAAAAGGAGGTAATGTCGTTTTACTCGCTGTACATTTTACTCAGACATTACCACTTATTCCACGAGGGAGACCAGCAGATGAACTCAACGCGTGTTTAAAATCCATGCTTCTCCCACGGTCGGTTATATGTCGCGTGTTCTCGGGTAGGTACACCAAAAAATGTATACATTTAAGCATGTAATGGGCAAAGAAAAAATTACGTATACCCGAAGGCACTGCAGTAGTACTCAATGTAACTTTACTTCTTAAATGTTAATGTTTTACTGTTTAATAATTTATACGCTTCTTATATATTGTTCAAATTCTTTTATGAAAATACCAGTGACAGCGCAATGCACGATAACATCGAGTGAATACACCATACGCATCTGCCCACGGCCGCCCTGGTGTGCGCAGATAGGAGTTGATTCTAAAATAAAATAAACATAAAAAGAGTAATACATTCATCACCCATAAAGCGGATAGCAGACGTGACGTATTATATGTGTACCACATTTCAAGTCAATACGTGAAACGGTTTGCAAGCTACATGTGATTTAAAATCCTGGACAGACCAACGAAAAGCCACGGTAGCAAATTATTGAAGAAGATTTTACTGTTTAATAATTTATATTTATATGAAATGTGCTTCTTATATATTACTTCATATTCTCATATGATAATGATGTTAATGTTGTTTATATTGATTTCTATGTTATTGTAAGTGCATCTATGTGTGTATATGTATGTATGTATGTGTGTGTATATATATATATATATATATATATATATATATATATATATAAAATATATATATAAAAAATATATGTGTATATGTATATATAATATATCTGTATATGTGTGTATATGTGTGTGTATATGTGTATATGTATATATATATGACGGCAACACTCATAACAATGACAACACAATTACATTGACAATCATGTTACATTTTTTTTAAAATGTTTCCTTTACTTTTTCATTACCTCTTTAACACACTACTTCTCCGCTGCGAAGCGCGGGTATTTTGCTAGTATACTGTATATAAAAGTCAACGTATGTGTGTGTGTATGTATGTATGTTCCAACATCACTTCCGAACAGCTGGAGAAATATTCGTGAAACTTGGTATACATATTTCTCATTGGTCGTCTAAAAATATTGTAGAGTGAAATCAACCCTATTGGGGAAGGGTGGGGAGTTATCTTGCGGTTGTGTGTGCATGTTATCATCCAATTGACACTCGGAATGACCACCAGAGGGCAAATTGGAGGACATTGCCAGCATTCTTTATGTTTGAGCACCACCGCGCCACTGTTGCTTTTGAAATTAAACAGAGTTGGCCGGATCCAAGTGTCATTTGGATGACAACATACATACACGACCACAAGACAAGCACATTAGTGAGTTCATTGTTTGTTAATTTTTTTTTTTTTTTTTAAAGTTGTGTTTTTTTGTTTTATTATATTTTTCTCAAACAATTAAAAAAAATACACTTTATTTTCCTCCCAGGCAACGCTAGGTATTTCAGCTAGTATGTACATATATATATGTGTGTGTGTGTGTGTATATATTGTGATTGACTTTTTAGGTGAATTCAGAAAAATAAGGGGACATAAGAAAATAAGTGGGTTGAGTATAATTATATAATTTATAACTCACACAGGTCACTATTTATCCAGAAGAAAAAATCATTTATTTGAATTACTATATGTGAAATTGGAAAATTTAACACATTATATTACAATTTACATTTAGTCGGAGTTTGAACTGCGTGTGTCAGCTTAGGCTGATGTCCCATTATGAGACTTTTTGTTGTGGGTATGTCAGATTTTCCAATCACAGTCGCTGATCTCGTTGCTGCACCATGTCAAATTACATGGCTGACAATTGCAGCCCATGTCACATTGACCAACCGAGCTTGATCTTCCAGCGCAGTTGTGCTTGCCCCTTTTTCTGACACCCAATAGGATGTTGCCTGATGGAGTGGTGCTTTTTAAAGAATTAACAGCTGCAAAGAGTTCAGCAGCAAATTCTGTGCTTTATTATTTTTTATCATTCTGTTATTCTGCAATGTAAAATAGAAGACATCAGACAGATGAGCTTCTCTTCAGTTTGTGAGGTTCAAAACACAACTGTTCCTCATTCTTCATCATTACATTCTATGCATTGCATGTCTAGATGAGCATTCATTGGCTCATTTGGTTGTCAGCTCTCTGGCATACATGGCCTGCCCTTCCAACTAATAAGAAAATCAAACCTGTTTGACTTGATCCTAGCCAGTCACAGATTAGTTGGTCTCAGTTGTCAGGCATGTCACATTAGACAATCAGCTTCACAGAACTGCTTCTGACTGGCTAAGATAATGTAAATGAAGACTACACCTGAAAATCGCTGGAAAAGTCGTCTAATGTGACACAGGTTTTAGTGTTTTGAAAAGCGTTTGGCATTTCATTTGAACTGCACAGATCAGTTCAGTGTTTCGAACTTCATTCATCAAGCTCTGAAGTTCTTAAAGTAAATCTTTATTGATGTAATATTCAGCATAGTTTGGCTGAAAAATTCCAATTAAAAAATTAAATACAAAACATACAAACTATGTACATACATACAGTACATACATAGGGATTTTTTGTAAATGTTATATACAAATAACATTAAAATAAATAAATAAATTGAGATTCAAAGCTTTACCATATACATTTTTAGCATTGCCTTAGCATTTTTCCCTCCTTTAAATGTATTAATATAAGAGAAAGAGAAGTTAGGAGAGAAAATTAAATTTTAAATTGTGCAAGGCATCGTCTTGGACCATTTACATTTATGAATGTGGAATTTACATTCACTATTAAACATATTAAGGTATAAGCAGAAACAACAAAAACCAAGATGAAGCTTTGGGATGTCCACCCCATATACTTGAAAGAAAGGAAAAACTTAGCAGTAGAAGTAGTCGCAACAGACTCAGTCCACGACTGAACTGAAATATATGAGACAATACGGTGGTTTTATAGTGGGTTGACAGGAAGGGGTGTGTTTCGAGGACTGGAACCGGAAGTAAGATCACACAGGGTTTCCTTCTGAGGGTCTGCAGAGGAATGAGAGAAGATGTTAGTGTGCATCGCCACCCCCTAGACTGGCGTATACGTACATTTATTTAAGCCCATTGACTGCCTTCTCTCCACATGTGTGTAATAATGGATTTACCAACTTTTATATTCCATATCTTCTTATATAATACGCTACCGTGGTTGTCCGTTTGTCTGTCCAGGATTTTAAATCACCTGTAGCTCACAAACCGTTTGACCGATTGACCTGAAATTTGGTACACATATACTAGGTGACGTCTACTATCCGCTTTTGGGGTGATGATTGACCTCCAAGGTTATTCCTCTTTTTATTTTTATTTTATTTTATTGTGGAATGAACTCTCGGCAGCGGCCAGCAGGAGCGGCCGTGCGGCACATGTGTTACGGGCGCCTTTCTCATTCCCTACTACCTTCGCCGTCACTTCTCCTACCTCTTCATATCTTAAATCATTCTTGAGGCAGATTGAAGACTTAAGTGCCAGCTTAAGTGAAAAATTAAGGAAAACGTACTAAGTAATTGCAAAACAAACACTGACTTAATCAGTTTTAATGCGAAAAGATGCAGATGAAAGAAGAGAAGAAGCAGGTCGCTAGGGTGGAGAAAAGAAGAGCTGCTCAGGAAGCGCATCAACCTCTGAGCAAATGAATGGTAAACGTACAGAGAAAGGGGATGAAAACTAGGAATGCTCAAGTCAAGTGTGTTCACTGCCCGTTATCGTGCAGTGCGCCATTGCTAGTTCCATATAAAAGAACAAAACATTTTTACCATTTAAGGAAATATTAACACCAGTAGTCATCTTAAAAAAAAGTTTCCACCAAAAAAAAAATCTGTGTAAATACATCGAAAAAAATCAATGAACAATACTTTCCTGCATTTCAAACTTCATTCATTACGGTTTGAACTGCTCCTTTAAGCCTCCAGTCTCAAACCCTAACCTCACATTTCGTTTGAATTGCGCATATCACCACCGAGCAGTGCTTAAATTGGAACCAAATTACTGGCAGTAGTCTTTTTTTAATGTAAAATTGTCTTAATTCAATTGACTGGTCAGCTAGCCTGAGGGAATACAGATGGCTGAGATGAAAGAGTGGTCTTGCTGGGGATGGAATGGGGCGGAGTCGTGCTGAAGCAGTACTAGAACGTAGCAGGGAGTCGGCCTATCCCATTGATCCGGAAAGTACAATAAGGTAAGCTGGGCAAACATAAAGACAGGATAACAAAGAAGCTTAGTTTCTCTCTCTCGGCTGCCACATCCAGACAGAAAGCCACCTGGTAGCATTATTAAACAAGATGAACCAATTATTAATATTTAATATTTTTTGCCAACACTCACATTTGTACTTTGTTTATTATAGTGGAAATATTATCTATGATACCTGAATACATTTGTAATTTTCATTCACCCCCGCTTGTTCTTGTGCTCTAATTGCCTGAGATTATAAAATACACAAGAATAGGGGAAATTTTAAAGTACAGCAGCAGTTAATTGTGACGGTGTAGTAAGAGTATAGGATCTAGGGCATTCAGTTATGGTATGAGTAATAAATAGACCAGTATTAAAAGGGGAACATGGTCACCCTAGGACCTAGCCAAAACATAACAATATCACCAAATAATGCAATAAAAGTAAACTGAGATTTTCTTTTCATTGAGATTTTGGTATTGTCTGCTGTTGTCCAGCGTTTGTCTGCATTGAAGCCCATTTATGATAAAATTTGTTATCTCCATTCTCCACAAAAAATGAATTTAAATGTTTTCTTGGCCATTACTACAAGCTACACAGGGTGAGTAAAAGACTAATAGTTTCATTTTTGGGTGCAGTATTATTTTGAGATGTGGAATTAAATAAACAAAAGACAGGAAAAGATTTGGGGCACCAGCCAGTGATCTCCATATATTGTAAGACAAGATCAAGCAAGATTTTTGCAATTTCGGACAACATGCATGTTCTCAGATAAGAGTTCATATAATGACTGACTCCAACATTGCAAGTGTGGAGGTTTTATGGATTCTTGACCAGAAGAAATCTGGATTAGGGGCGCAACCAAAAGTGACCTCACAGATCCCTGACACTCTGTGCTTCTGGTCTGTAGTTGAAAAACAAAAGGATGTGAATAAGAGTGTCCTCTCTTGAATCGGGGCTGGAATTATCAACACTACACAAGCCCTTTAAATGTCTCCTACATGCACATGCATGACACATGATAATGTCTGATAACAAACAGCTACAATCACTTGGGAATCCATACATGATGTGAGCACTCCACCCTGCCTAGCTATGTACCCCAGTGATGGTCTGTTCTGCACCATCCACAGACCACTGCCTCTTTGTGACACCAGCTGAACTATACCTGGATTGATATGGCACAGGATAATGTGTGTCATTTGCACAACTTATTCAATTGTTCAATGTTCTTTGCTAGCTATGAGAATATTACCTAATAGTGATAACCCTCACTTGTAATGCTGTTCTAGTGCAAGTCTTTCTTGTTTGGGTTTCAGAATAATATTTTACACTCTTTGTCACTTAATCAATGAGCCAACTCTTGTGAAAATTGGACAAGTGCTCCAGGACTCGACATTTGTTTACTGAGTGTATAACAAATGTCAAAAGTCAAATCACAGTTTACATTACACAATAATGAACATCAAGGACATTTCTGTACACATCAGTGACAGACCTGCAAAGGTGGAACACAAAAGAATCCTACTAGATTTAAATTCCCAGTGAAAATGTCCTTACAATGTAATGATCATCACAAGCCAGTAATGTAACATAATATGAATTAGGAAATAATCCTTTATAGCAGGGCAATGACCTGAAGCACAATGCCAGGTCAACAATAGATTGTTTGAAAAAAAGAAAGAAAATGAAGGACCAGTCCAATACTGAATACAGTAAGACAGAAATTTATGTATGGCGAGAGTTGCCATTCATTGCTCACTATCAATAAATGTGTCCGAGCCTGAAAAAAATCTATGAAAAAGTATAGCAAGCAGACATTCAGAATGAAAGGCTTCTGGCAGATGATTCTGTCACTCTGCTTCCAACAAGCAATGACTCTCTCTGCAGTCAGCTGTAACATTTCCTTTGCCATTCCGATACATTCCTTTATAACTGCCTTAAATTTTGTATATTATTTAAAGCTAATTAAACAATAAGCAGTTACTGGTTTATTACTAGTATTACTAGTATTACATTACTAGTGTGAATATATTTACCAGGCACAGCCCTGTGTCACTATGTCTCTATTAGTACTGAGAATATCTCCCTATTATAAAAAAAAATCTTCAGACAAGACGAGACCATTTCCAAGAGATATTTTTCAGGTCCGGCCCTCCTCTCAACCATTTACAGTTAGCGGTCCTCTTACCTCTCATTCGTATGAATGCTTTTGTCAGACACAGTTCCTGCGTTCTCAGCTCTTATAAATTTTTACGTTTTCCTCACTTTAAGTTCTCAATAAAAGAAGACTTATGATGTCCAAATCTTAATGAAGAATTTCATCCCAAAGGATTATCAACAGAAGAAATGACTACACGGGCAATCCTAGCACACCAGAGAAACAATGAAGTCAAATGAATTTACACGAAAATTGTTGATCGGTTACACGGCAAATTGGCTAAATGTGTATCAACAGACTATGCTGAAACAGTTGGTGGTGACTGTGTAGAAGATGAAAACATCAACTTACAATATCCTGTAGGATATCTATAACCGTTAATACCGTCCAGTCTTCCGTGGATAATATTAGACACCAAAGGAGATCTTGATATGCCATTCGTATTAAAACGTTTAAAGTTTCCCGTTAGAACAGCTTTTGCTATGACAATTAACAAATCTCAGAGCCAAACATTCAAAAAAGGTTGGTATATTTATTAGAGAGAAAGAAACGATATTCACTCACAGGCAGTTATACTTTACGTTGTCATGATGTAACTCCAAACACGGAATCAAAATTCAAAGTGATGTTGATGAAAAGTTAATTCCAAATATTGTTTTTACTGAAGTTTTACAGTAAAAGTGTAAGTTTAAAAAGTATTTGCGTGTTAATTTCAAAGCCAAACAGAATGAAAATGTATAACGCAACGAATACCTCTAATGCAACATGAAACATAATTTTCTTTCAATTTATTACGTTTTACTGTTTTTTAATATGGTTGATTACTTTCTGTAATGTAAAATAGTTAGGTCTATTATGCATATGTAACAATTCCCATGAAAATAACAATCTGTTTAAATTGTACATCCGCTTCCCCATACGTGAGTGGCAAAGCCACGAAGTGTGTAGCGCGTAGCGCCTGCCCAAGGATTGGCGAGTGAAGCGAGCAGGGGGCAGAGCCCCCTAGTATGTTCAAAGTAAAGCATCTTGTATCTCTCCTATGATGTGAACCCTGCTCTTCTCATTAGGAGGCGGCAGTGTTACCACCACAGTACTGTTCTGCCTCTTTATGATTCACGTACTTAGTAAACATAAGTAAGTTACAAGACAGCTGACAGGTAGCATGGAGCCAACCAAAGGTAAACTGAGAGACAGTAAGAAAAAAAATAAACTATGGCACAGTGGTGACAGGGAGGGGTTGGAAGCATACACTGATTACAGTGCGTTGCCACACCCAACACACACAGTGCCACCTGGATTGGGACCCGAGAGCAGCAGGTGACACCTCAGCACCACACTGGAACGCTGTGAGGCTTTTTTACAGTGGCTGGAGTGCCAAACCTGCTACCATCCCTCAAGTTTTACCTGTAAGTTGGACGACCTGCTTGCAGGGTTGGGTGCAGGTTAACGTCATCCCCAGGACTTAACGTCATCCCCAGAACGGAGCAATTACAGCTTAAGGGCCTTGCTCAAGGGCCCAACCGAGTAGAGTCACTACTGGCGTTTACAGGATTCAAACTGGCAACCATACGATTGCTGGCACAGATCCCAGCCTCAGAGCCACCACTCCACCCTACCGTGGTGACAACTGATGTTAAAATGTAAAAGGATTTCATTTAACAGCAAACCAGTTCACAAGGATGGAGCTTCAGTGATGATATTTACAGTAAAAATGACTGCATTAAGTCTCATGAACATACACAAGTATGTAACAAAAAACCAAACACACACATAAAAATAAGACTCGCACTGTGTCACTCACAGAAATGGAATAAATCCTCTGCACAAGAGCTCTTATTCAGGTAACCAAAAAAAGACTGGGATAAAAACTAAAATGGTAAAAATAAATGGCTTACGTCTGCCCACCTTCCATTTCATAAAACTTCTAGCCAAAACAATCAAAAGACCACCCTAGCTCTTAAGAGTTCCCTCCTGTGGTGTAGCAATAGATTGTGCAAAGCACAAGGGACTACGAGCTTGGGGGGGCCCACTCGGGGCCATATAGATTTTTTTAAAAAAATGAATAACTTAAATCACCTGCATAGTTCATTGCGTTAATAATTCACAGTTTCAGTGACGTGTTTGCACCATCACCAGGCAAGTCCAATCCAATCCATATTACATATTCGGCAGGCATTCAGTTTATACAAATTTAAACTTCGGTAGTTTGCAGGTTCAGAGCCTAATCGGAGGCACAGCACGCCCTAGTCAGTCCACCTTACAGAGAAGTGTACATTCCCAAATTTGGCGACCTTCGGCGTACCATAGAGGACGTGAATGGAAGAAGTTTTGAAGGACATCACATGAATGGTGTAAATATACATTATTATCATAAATAATTGTTACTTTCGTACTTATTATGTCAACAGTTTTCAAAGTTCAAACTCGTAAATAGTAAATCATCGTAATTCTGTTGTTACGTTATGGTCCCCGTTAGTCAGCAAATGGCAAATATTAGAACATATTCAATGTTTTTTATACTCTGGCCAAACAACACCATGTCGGCCATTAGCAGTGGATCCAGCAAACATTATAAGAGTGGTGCTGCTAAACGTAAGGCACGCCTGCAGCAGGAACTGAAAAACGCTAAGCTTACCAAGACTTCTACCTTTCTCAAAACTGAGCAAGGTCCAGCGGTGGTAACTGAGAATGCTGATGCTGGTGAATCGTTGCAACGATCGCAAGCAGGTTATGCAGACAGTGCAGTGAGTGAAATGGTTACAACTATCAAGTTTTGAAGTAGCGATACAACGGCTTCAGATCAGGTGCTATATGATAAAACCATTAAAAATGGAGAAACTACTGAAGACAAACAAGCAATATATATGATCAAGCAATTTCCTGCCAACAAGGCAAATTTCTTGGAACCATTGACACCTCACTTTATGATGTCCATTTTCTCAGAACTTGTGTAAAACAGGTCGAATGTGTAGTAGATAGATAGATAGATAGATACTTTATTAATCCCAAGGGGAAATTCACATACTCCAGCAGCAGCATACTGATACAAAAAACAATATTAAATTAGAGATTGATAATAATGCAGGTAAAAACAGACAATAACTTTATATAATGTTAACGTTTACCCCCCCCCCCCCCCGGGTGGAATTGAAGAATCGCATAGTTTGGGGGAGGAACGATCTCCTCAGTCTGTCAGTGGAGCAGGACGGTGACAGCAGTCTGTCGCTGAAGCTGCTCTTCTGTCTGGAGATGATACTATTTAGTGGATGCAGTGGATTCTCCATAATTGATAGGAGCCTGCTGAGCGCCCTTCGCTCTGCCACAGATGTCAAACTGTCCAGCTCCATGCCAACAATAGAGCCTGCCTTCCTCACCAGTTTGTCCAGACGTGAGGTGTCTTTCCTCTTAATGCTGCCTCCCCAGCACACCACTGCGTAGAAGAGGGCGCTCGCCACAACTGTTTGATAGAACATCTGCAGCATCTTATTGCAGATGTTGAAGGACGCCAGCCTTTTAAGGAAGTATAGCTATATATATATATATATATATATATATATATATATATATATATAGATAGATAGATAGATAGATAGATAGATAGATAGATAGATAGATAGATAGATAGATAGATAGATAGATATAGTAGTATCCTGTCAGCCGTATTAATTTGATACAAACTGAAATGGCTTCATTTAATAACACAGGTCAGTTTCTACTTTCTAGCTTACTTCACAAAGTTGTCTTGGAAAAGCAAGCGGGTCCACATCTTACATATATTTATGTACTACTACTATTACCCATACCTCCCACATTCATTTCCCACAATTTATTTAATTTTTGCTAATTTACAGCTGGTCTAATAAAGCGATTAAAAAAGTTATTACAAATTCCATTTAGAGAGCCGGTTTGTTTGTCACCAGCATGTGATCTGGTCGTGGACACCACTGCCCAGCCAGCCCCTAGGATTTAGTTGTGAATATTTTACTAACAATTATGCTAGACAGGAGGGGCTCACCAAAGGGCGCTGCACAGGGGCCTTCAGCAAGCTAGCTACTCCACTGGTTCCCTCACAGCACCTGCTTTGCAGCTAACCACTGAGCCACCAGACTGATGAAATCTATTTATTTTTTTCCCCACTGGCTGTCTCTGCTCCCACGAAATGGTCTTCCACTGGGTCAGTCGACCCCATACTGACGGACTTGCTGAGTTTATAAGGAGGCCCCGATCTTCCCCTGACTAACACAGCATGGCACTCTGACTTTTCCAAGGGGAAAACTGGCCAAACTGAGTAACCCTCTATAAATTCACCTGCAGTGTTGCGGTCCTTAAGTTAACACACATAAAACACACTATTGACCTAAATGAGTAAAACTAACTCAACCAGACTGCGCAATTATCAAGTCAACATCAAAACTGAAACAGGGTTCCCTATAACTTTTGCTTTCCCCCCACGCAATTCCCGGTGAGTGTGTCCGTCCTTCAGCCCACAGACGCTAGACTAGGGTGCCGTTTTTAACGAAGCATTTTGTGCGTAACAAGGTGCACAAGTTAGTTGGCAAACATGTCGAATGCTGACATGCAAATATTTGTCCGTTTCACTTTCAGTTCAATGCAAACTTTACTAACAAAATGAACAAGACCGCTGTAATTTGCGGGGATTCTAGGTAAGTGGTATCCGTATCGCTAACCATTTCAGTTGGCAAACCTGAGTATAAGGTGCTGTGAGGCTCTCGGCGTCACAAAGTAGGAATATAAGTTTTTAATGACAACATTGTGTGACATCAACATAATTATCTTTATCTGTTATCAGGAGCAGACTGCATGACAAAACCGGCCCGGACATCCTTCAAAGAGTGAGGTGATGAGGTCGACCCACTCGGCCCGTTATTCATTGAAATTTTCTTAAAATTTGTGATGAGTACGCAGCTCGCCACTTGCTATGAGCCTATGATATGAACTCTATCTAAACTGTTGCCAAACTTAATCTGTACACTGTTGTTTAGACACAACTTAAAATTTGATGACATGCTTAGAAATAAAATTTAATGAAAATTAAAAATTTAGTAACACAGCTTACACGTTATTAGAGTCAAATGTCAATGTCATGTCCAAGTGCCAGTACCCTAGTAGTCTAGTAGCTGCTCATTTACAATGGAATAAATTATAACCGAGGTTAGAATGAAAACCTCACATGATTGAAATGTTCCATTAACTTAACAATAAACTATAAATGTTCCATCCTAATATGAAAAATTCCTATCCTGTGCTTTATAACTTTATATCATCATACTAATAATTGCAGCTGAAAACCACTAATTATCGCTCACACCGACGACCAGAGAACAATAAAACATAATACATAGTCAGTCAGTTATTGTCCAACCCGCTATTTCCTAACACAGGGTCATCGGGGTCTGCTGGAGCCAATCCCAGCCAGCACAGGGCGTAAGGCAGGAACAAATCCGGGGCAGGGCGCCAGCCCACCGCAGGGCACACACACACACCAAGCACTCTAAGGACAATTTAAGATCGCCAATGCACCTAACCTGCATGTCTTTGGACTGTTTGGAGGAAACCCATGCAGACATGGGAAGAACATGCAAACTCCATGCAGAGAGGACCCGGGAAGCAAACCCAGATCTCCTTAATGCGAGGCAGCAGTGCTACCACTGTGCCACCCACGCATAATACATAATTGTGGACGAAAAAGGCACACTGAAAAGCAGGCAGATAAGGGCGGAGTGGTGGCTCTGAGGCTAAGGATCTGCGCTGGTATCCAGAAGGTTGCCATTTCGAATCCCCATCACTGCCAAAAGAGATCCTGCTCTGCTGGGCCCTTGAGTAAGACCCTTAACCTGTAATTGCTCCAGGGGCGCTGTACAATGGCTGACCCTGCGCTCTAACCCCAAGGGGTATGCAAAAACTAACAAATTTCTAATACGAGAAATCGTATAAGACGAAATTAAGAACAAAAAAAATATATATATATATTTTTCTCAATTCTCTTTATTATTCATTCGGAGTCACAGTAAGTAGAGATTCAAAAGAGAATAACTTATTGCCGCAAAGCTCAATTGAACCCTGATCAAAAGCCAGGAGAGGTTTTTTATACTTTAGCATCTCATGATTAATAAGACAGAAAGAACATCCTTATCAAAACAGTAAAGTTAAACAATATGTCTGTTGAGCTAAGCATTATCTGTGTTTTCAAAGCTAAGCACAGGAGAGACGCCTTTGCATAAACTACGTGTACTTTCTGCAGCCTTGTGACCTTGTCCCTGAAACATTCACTCTGAGAAAGGGAAAACAAGAAACAGCTTAGATTTTATTCATGTGGACACTATTTCTCCTGAACCCTGGAATAACATATTTTTGTTAGTTCATAAGCCAAAGCGTCTCTCACTGGCAAGTTACAAAATAGTTATTATAAAAATTCTAATTTACTAAACACACAAAATACGTGGTGCTGAGGAGAACATTCTTCTTCTACATAATCTAAACTAATTATTAGTACCAAAGAGTTGAAATACTATATATGAGATAAAATAAATTGCAATAATGTACAGTATATGCTAACTGAAATGTAGCAGTATTGAAACAGAAATCGGCAAAAGGCAGTTTTGACCAAATTTTTCGCTGCAACGTTGTGTACTGACAACTAAAACAACTTGATGACGTAATACAGTATATTATATAGGACTATATAAATCGCAGTACCAGACAGATACTGTTTAGTAGTTTAGAAAATTAATTTTAATGTCAAACAGTAACCAGTTTATTTCATGAAATGGCTGGCCCATGAGCAGACCAGAGTCCCTGGCAAACTGGGCATTATCCAGATGCCCTAATGGCCAGTCCGCCCCTGTCTGTTATACCACGAACCAAAGCCAGTATACATATATAAGAGTGTGTTAAAGTCACACTCACCCCAAGCGAGTGTTCCTGCGCTCCAGACAGTGTTGTGCAGTGGGCGGGTGGCGTGCCATGAAACTTGGGCAGACAGGTTGAGGGGTTGGGAACTTACATATCGCGTTTGAAATGAAAGTGCATGGAGATCATGTCACCCAACCAGCAAGATTAAGTTACCACAACGTCATTTTTGGGTTTTTTTTATTAGTGAATTAATGAAATGGAGCTGAAATTACAATAGTAAGCTGAAGTAATTACTATTATTATTGTGTCAGCACAATGTATTAATTCCATCCATCCATCCATTTTCCAACCCGCTGAATCCGAACACAGGGTCACGGGGGTCTGCTGGAGCCAATCCCAGCCAACACAGGGCACAAGGCAGGAACCAATCCTGGGCAGGGTGCCAACCCACCGCAGCAATGTATTAATTAAGGTTTGCAATTCAGAAGGTTAAACAAAATCATTAAATTTGAATTTTTAACTTGTAAGCATGCATTTATTTAAGTATTGCATTTAATAATAATAATAATAATAATTCCTGATATAGAGCATGTGTCTCCTGAACATTAACATGACTGCTAACTTTGTGTGTGGCTATCAGCAATGGAGACAGAAATAATGAACAAGTAACACCAAAGCTCATCTTTATCTATACATGTCAATCTGGACAAGTACTTTTATTATCTTGTCAGTTTCCCAGAGTTTTTAAATCAGTTTTTGCATCTCACGCATTGAAGAAACCAATAAAACACTTGTCAATTAAGCCAGCAATATCCACACAACTCATTATAATGGTCAGCTATATACGAAATGAAGTGCCTGCTGTGTCATCTACATCCAGAAAAAAGATTTTCTTTTCATCTTCCTTCTGCAGGGCCATCTTAACATCATCACAGCCCCTTGTGCAAAGCAGTGCGTAGTGTTAGTAGAGTTTTTGATAGCAAAAGGCATCAGAAACATTATGGGCCCCTGGGGCCCGCAGCCTGTGGCCATACGTGAAGACGGCCCTACATCCTCGATCTCCTAAAGAAGCATCAATAAAACAATTATATGCCACAATTCCAGAAAACACAGATAGTGACAAAGTGGGCTGTCAAGGTATATGAGTGGACTTTGCCAACAATTGTGTACATTTTCTAAAGCTGCCCTTATTGACACAATCTCGGCTCTCATGACGTCCCCTGGCCGCTGACTCCCGACAGCAGAGCAGTGAAGTTTCATTTATTGGAGTAATTCCTTTCTTTCTCTCCATTCCACTGTGCTTTGCCACTTGACATGGGGCACCCTCGATATGTGCCACTCTCACATCAAAATCCAAATCCCTCTGCTGTAAATAAATAAAAAAAAACAAATAGGTCTAACCTCCTCATCATGGCATGTGGCCTGACTTAAGCCATATCAGAGAAACATTCCAGCTCTCTCCACTTCTAATCCTTCTGATTTTCTCTCAAAGTAAATTACTTAATTGTCATGAGAGCCTGCTAGAAGCTTTATTATATAGGAGAAGTGAATAGGGTTCAAGTGGAACAGAAGTTAGCAGGAAAGTCAGAACTGGTGATTAGAGACCCCCCATACCCCCCAACCCCCCCCCCCCCACCGGTGCTGGCAGAGTCCAAGGATGTGTACAAATATGTGACTGATAATGTTAATGATTAAGCAGTGTTGAGAAACAGGATACTTTAAAAATTGCTGCATTTCCTTTTGAACACAGAGATGGTTGACTGATCAGCAGCATTTGGCTTCTGTGGTAAGTCAATTCAGAGATTTTGTACTGATAGAGGGTACCCCGACTGTCTATGCTTCCTGCAGTAGACTTTACTGTGTTTTTGATTTTGATGTAGGATTGCATTTCCACACAAGTGTTAGATGCTTGACTATTTCATTGTGTAAAAGGAACAGAAATGTTTGCACAATTGTGTGTTGTTGTTTCACCTTTAGTAAAGGGTGGTGTATCAGTTTTATATTGCATTGCACATACAGTGTTGTTGAGGGAAAGGTGGAAAGGAGCCTGGGAGGATATTTTCTCATGGATTTTAAACTGCTAGCTATACCAGTGGATGGTGGACAGCAGCAAACACTGCTGAAACTCAGTTGGCACACATAATGTAAAAATATTTTAGAAATTGGCTCTGTATTCTATTGTATTTATCCATTATTGAACTCCCTTAATCCAAACTGAGGGCTACAAATGTCACAGCTTATCCCAGCAGCATCTGGCACAAGGCATGAGCCAAACCTGGACAGAAAATCACGGCAGCACAGGGCACATTCACAGACACACAACCATACTGACTCGTAGTTGGTTAACTTAGAGTCTCCAGATAATCTAACACACGTCTTTATGGAGAACAACCAAAACACTGGTAGAAACAGCTCTGTGGCCCAGAGAGCAGATGCATAATCAACGCAGACAGTGGCCAGGCTGGGCTTCACACCCACAACTCAGGAGTCCTGTAATGTTCACCACTATGCTCCTGTGGCCAGGGAGAGGGAAGTCTGGGCGTCTCTGCTCAAGCTGCTGCCCCCGTGACCCGATCTTGGATAAGCAGAAGAGGATGGATGGATGGATGGATGGATAATACGCTTTATTTATGTAGCACATTTCATACACTGAAGGACACTTTACAATTCAATAAACACATTAACAAGATAATAGAAATTAAATAATATGAAAAACAAGAAAATGAATAATACTCATTGAAGAGATGTATTTTTAACAGGAGTTTGAAATAAATAATAGATCTTTCCTTGCGAAGGCTGAGAGGAAGAGCATTCCAAATTTTAGGGGCTATCACACTGAAAGCTCTGCCACCCATAGTTCCTAGCCTGTATTTAGGTGCAGTGAGTAAGTTAGCATCCGATGATCTTAATGCACAAGCAGGAATGCAAGGAAGCATCAGCTCAGATGAATAATGAGGGGCTAAACCATGAAGGGCTTTAAAGGTGAGAAGAATAATTTTATTTTTGATTCTTGAAAAGATGTAAGCAATGCAAATCATAAAGGACAGGAGTGATGTGACTGATTTTTTAGTGTGTGTAAGTAGACATGCAGCAGAATATGTGGTAAGCTATTGATATATTTAGTCAGGAGGCCATAAAGCAGTGCAGTGATGAAAGCATGAATGAGTGTTTCAGTATCCTTCACACTGAGGAAAGAATGCAGATAAGCAAAAAAGCTGTCTGTACTATTGAGCTAATGTGTGGTTAGAAAAGTAAGAAGCTGATCAAAGATGACACCCAAATTACGGATTGATGCTGAAGGTTCAACCAGGATCCCATCGACATCAATTTTTAGCCCACGACAGGTAGAGAGGACAGATTTGGTACCAACTAATAAGAGTTCTGTTTTATCAGGATTAAATCGTAAACAATTAACTGTCATCCAATGATCGATTTCGCGAATGCAATCAGTCAGTGCAACAGGTGAAGATGCTGCAGTTGCATCCACACTTATATAAAGTTGTGTGTCATCGGCATAGCACTGGAAGGTCAGACCGTACTGACGAATAATCTCACCTAATGGCAACATATAGATGTTAAAGAGAACTGGACTTAGAACTGACCCTTGAGGGATACCTTGTGTGAGGAAAGTAGTGATAGATTTGTTTTCCATAATGAAGACGTAGTACTGGCCATCACTGAGGTATGATGTGAACCAAGAAAGAGCAGCACCAGAGAAACCAGTAACTAAAAGTAGTGTACAGTTTGACAAGTACAGTCCTAATGAGGAGCAGACAGCGACTTTAAGTACTAATTAGATAGATAGATAGATACTTTATTAATCCCAAGGGGAAATTCACAATTAATTAAAATGTGGAATTAAAAGGTCTCTACTTTTATTCTGAAATTTACCCTGATAACTATATAAAACCGCTTGCAGTGATGTACTGCATTAATGGAACAATATAAAATAAATATTGATTGATTCAAAGTATCGTATAGTAAATCAGATGGCTGACTTTCAACTACTCCTACCACTAACTCATATACACACCACCCACCACTTCACTGGCACACGTATGGAAATGACTGTGGAAATTGTGATTTGTAGAAAGACTTAAAGTGCCAGTTAAATTAAAAAAATTAAATAGATAAACTAGTAATGTTTATTTTCCATTCGCCAGTTGCTTTATATTACGTGGATTCAGGCAATGTTCATTTTCAAAGATGTTTTAACAGTTTTAGCTACTTTTATCTGCAGATATTTTAATGAACCACTAGGCTTCACATTTTATCTCAAACATGCCTCAGCCTCGATTAAGGAGTCTCCTGTTTTTTGTACTTAAGAGTGCCATCTTCTGTGTGTAACTGCTAAATGCAGGGCCTCTCCATGAATACCAGTGCTTCAAAAACACCTTGGGTATTAGGTTTAAATTTGCTGGGATATTTATTTTTGTGTTAATTTTAAAGCTGTTGAGAACACAATTTCATTTAAATTCAAATGTATGTTAAACACTTCCATTCATATGCCTGTCATGATGTACACATTTAAAAATATTCATATATATATAGTGATAAAAATAACTCGCAAGAAAACTCAAAAAGAGTTGGGGAATGAAACCATATATTGTCAGGCAAAGATGAAAAAAATGTGGTCAAATGAATCAAAATAGATCACAGAAGACATCGTACATTCTGTTTAGATAGATAGATAGATAGATAGATAGATAGATAGATAGATAGATAGATAGATAGATAGATAGATAGATAGATAGATAGATAGATAGATAGATAGATAGATAGATAGATAGATACTTTATTAATCCCAAGGGGAAATTCACATACTCCAGCAGCTAAAAAATATTAAATTAAAGAGTAATAAAAAATGCAGGTAAAAAACAGACAATAACTTGAAAAATGTTCAACGTTTACCCCCTCAGGTGGAATTGAAGAGTCGCACAGTTTGGGAGAGGAATGATCTTCTCAGTCTGTCAGTGGAGCAGGACAGTGACAACAGTCTGTCGCTGAAACTGCTCCTCTGTCTGGAGATGACACTGTTTAATGGATGTAGTGGATTCTCCATAATTGATAGGAGCCTGCTGAGTGCCCGTTGCTCTGCTACGGATGTCAAACCGTCCAGCTCTATGCCAACAATAGAGCCTGCCTTCCTCACCAGTTTGTCCAGGCGTGAGGCATCCTTCTTCTTAATGCTGCCTCCCCAGCACACCACTGCGTAGAAGAGGGCACTCGCCACAACCATCTGATAGAACATCTGCAGCATCTTACTGCAGATGTTGAAGGATGCCAGTCTTCTAAGGAAGTACAGGCAGCTCTGTCCTTTCTTGCACAGAGAATCAGTATTGACAGTCCAGTCCAATTTATCATCCAGCTGCACTCCCAGGTATTTAATAATAATAATAATAATTCATTATTTATAGGTCTGTGCCATCTGCACACAGTCACCTCTGATGATCACGGGGTCCATGAGGGGCCTGGGTCTCCTAAAATCCACCACCAGTTCCTTGGTTTTGCTGGTGTTCAGGTGTAGGTGGTTTAAGTCGCACCATTTAACAAAGTCCTTGATGATGTTTCTATACTCCTCCTCCTGCCCACTCCTGATACAGCCCACGATGGCAGTGTCGTCAGCAAACTTTTGCACGTGGCAGGACTCCGAGTTATATTGGAAGTCCGATGTATACAGGCTGAACAGGACTGGAGAAAGTACAGTCCCCTGCGGCGCTCCTGTGTTGCTGACCACAATGTCAGATCTGCAATTCCCGAGACGCACATACTGAGGTCTGTTTGTAAGATAGTCCACGATCCATGCCACCAGGTATGAATCTACTCCCATCTCTGTCAGCTTGTCCCTAAGGAGCAGAGGTTGGATGGTGTTGAAGGTGCTAGAGAAGTCTAGAAACATAATTCTTACAGCGCCACTGCCTCTGTCCAAGTGGGAGAGTGATTGATGTAGCATATAGATGATGGCATCTTCCGCTCCCACCTTCTCCTGGCATGCGAACTGCAGAGGGTCGAGGGCATGTTGGACCTGTGGCCTCAGGTGGTGAAAGCAGCAGCCGCTCCATGGTCTTCATCACATGTGATGTTAGAGCGACAGGCCGGAAGTCATTCAGCTCACCAGGACGTGATACCTTTGGGACTGGGGTGATGCAAGATGTTTTCCAAAGCCTCGGGACTTTCCCCTGTTCCAGGCTCAGGTTGAAGATGCGCTGTAGAGGACCCCCCAGCTCTGATGCACAGACCTTCAGCAGTCGTGGCGATACTCCATCTGGACCTGCTGCTTTGCTGGCACGAAGTTTCCTCAGCTCTCTGCTCACTTGCGCTGCTGTAATTGTGGGTGGGGATGTCTCTCCTATGTTGGTATCAGCAGAAGGATGTGTAGAGAGTGCAGTACTCCGAGGTGAGAGTGGGTTAGGGTGGTCAAACCTGTTAAAGAAGATGTTCATTTGGTTTGCTCTCTTTACGTCTCTCTCGATGGTGGTACCCCGCTTCGAGCTGCAGCCAGTGATGATCTTCATCCCATCCCACACTTCCTTCATGCTGTTGTTCTGCAACTTCTGCTCCAGCTTTCTCCTGTACTGCTCCTTCGCCGCCCTGAGCTGGACTCGGAGTTCCTTCTGCACACGCTTTAGCTCATGCTGATCACCGTCTTTAAAAGCCCTTTTTTTCTGGTTCAAAAGGCCCTTGATGTCACTTGTAATCCATGGCTTGTTGTTAGCATAGCAGCGTACAGTTCTTACTGGAACTACAATGTCCATACAGAAGTTGATGTAGTCAGTAGTGCAGTCAACAACCTCCTCAATGTTCTCACTATGTGATCCCTGCAGGATATCCCAGTCTGTAGTTCCAAAACATTGTCTCAGAGCATTCTCAGCCTCCGGGGACCACTTCCTGAATGATCGTGTGGTTGTAGGTAGGACTGTCACATGGTTAAAGTCTCCAGCGATTAGCACAAGTGCCTTGGGGTGCTGCGTTTGTAACAGCAGAATGGATGATGTCACTCGCTATCTCCACGTCCGCCCGAGGAGGAATATACACGATGACAACAATGACGTGTCCAAACTCTCTGGGCAAGTAATAGGGACGCAAAGTTACGGCCAAAAGTTCGATGTACCTGCAGCAAGTGGAGACTTTGACTTTGACATGTCCAGAGTTACACCACCGTTTATTAACATAGAGAGCGAGTCCTCCTCCTTTGTGCTTCCCACAGGTACTTGCGTCTCTGTCCGCTCTAACTGTGCTAAACCCGGGTAGCTCCACATTAGCATCTGGGATGGTGTTAGTTAGCCACGTTTCGCAGAAACACAACAAACTGCATTCTCTGTAGGTTCTGACATTTTTCACCAGCGCAGCCAGTTTGTCGATCTTATTTGAGATTGAGTTCACATTCCCCAGAATAACAGAAGGCACCGAAGGCTTAAAACGCCACTTTCTCGCAAGCCGCTTCATTTTTAGCTTAGTGCCGGCTCTGCTGCCACGATACCGCCTTCTTACCTCGTCAGGTAAACAGGGAACCACACCGGCACTGGCATTTGTTCTCAGCGCTCGAAGTTGAGTACTTGAATAGGCGAGTCTCAGCGTGTAAAAATCCATGCCCACATTGTAAAAGTAAGTGTGTCCAGGGAACAAATCCACATAAAATAAAGTGGTAGGAGTGATCAATAAATAAAAATACAAAAATAAAAGTAGAAAAATACACATACACATATAGTCATACACGGAGCTGCTGAAAAGGCTGCCACTCTCGGCGGCGCCGGATGTTGAAACGTTTTAAGACGTTTTTATAGACAAAATGGTGGAAGGAAATGACATGGTGGAATTGACATGGTGGAAATGATGTCATGTGGAATGGCCGGAAGTGGCACCATTATGGCAGCACCGGAAGTGATGTCATCAGAGATGCTCGGAAGTGACGTCACAGAAGTTGTGTGTGGTGTTGTTGCAGCCATTTTGTGAACCCAGAAGTAAAGTAGGTGCATTCTTATTCTTCTTCATTTTTTTCTGTCGGCGAAGAAAAACAGACATCGGCGCTCACAACCAGCCCTCCACCTTGCAAAGTAACACTCACCTTTGGACTTGATGGCTGCTTCCTAATCACGCATGTGTGACAATATATATAGTATATAAACAGGATTTCCAGAAGATTCTGGAGTGTATCTGTGGGAATTTGTGTCCATTCAGCCAAAATAGTATTTGTGAGGTCAGGTACTGATTTTGGACAAGAAGACCTGATTTGCTATCAGCGTTCTGATTAATCCCAAAGGTGTTCCATAACATTGAGGACAAACGCTAGACAAGCTCTGAAATTGTCTTCCATCCACACGTGTGTGACAACTGAAAAGTACTCAGTTAATTGCATAGTACTTCTGATACATTTGATTAACTGAGGCCCATTGTTTTAGAAAATTAAACGGGAGAAGCCAGGTATCACAGCTAGTATAGATATAATTTTAAATCTTACAATCTAATTTTATATTTTGTAATCATTCTTCCAGAAATACATTTGTGTGTCACTAAACTGGAGCATTTGTTTTTATAAATATCCATATATATAGTATATAAACACACACATATACTATACAATCAAAGGTTTGTGGACACCACACAATCATACCTATGTAGGAAGTCACATTCTGATGTGGCAAAAATAAGAAGTTCTGATTTCTGCCCAGTCATTACAACTGAAAATTCTCAAGAGTGCAAATAGGACCACCAAGAGTGAAAGGGGAAACGTGAATACTCTGACCCATAATAACAAAAACATTGTTCTTTTATATTTAAAAATCCAGAAACAAGAATAGAAACAAGGAAGATCAAAAGGTATGCGTAAAATTGAAACCAAAACCAACCACTAAGAAGTCCTAGATTCAGTAATGAACAAAGCTAAAATCCTTAAACAAAAGATAAAAAAAAACAAAACAATTACAACAGCCAAAAATTCATAAATCCAAAAAAAGAAATAAACAGAAGAGGAGAAGAACAACAGAATTTTCAGTAATAACACAGCAGCCAGCTCATGACCTTCTGAGAGTCTCACCACTGTGACTTCAGGGGAACATCTAAGGGCTCAATATGTAAGAGATAAGGGACACAAGTCACATATACATAATTGACACAATAATTATATAATGTTATAAAATATAAAATAAAATGATATTCTTAAAACAAAAGAAAAATTATATTCAATAACAAAGTAATATTTAAAAGACAACAAAAAAACTAAATGAAGAAACAAAAAAAGAAATCTGACTGAGCCGGGAACAAAACTCCATGGTACGTGCAGGCTGTACACTGACAGAGACTGAGCTCCGATTCAAACCCAGCATTCTGGGCGCATCACTGCCAACAACTGCACCACCTTTCAGGCAAATTCATGAAGTTCTTAAAACTTGTAAGCATTACATGGATACATATTCCCTTCTGCCCGAGTACATTTTCTTTCAGTACTCCAATTTTCTAGCACTTTCCAAACACATTCATGCTAGGCAAACTGGGGTCTTGAGACTTAAATTGGCACTGAATGATTGTGTGTGTCGTGCACTCTATGGGTGCCCTGTCTTCCATTGGTTTATGCCTTGTATCAGATGTTGCCCAGGACTGGATCCAGTGCCACATGTCAATATGGCTGGAAAAAAATATTGTCAAAAAACAGGTGGAAGGAAGGTGGCCAGGTACGAGTGTAAAGGTAATTGCGTAAGTGTGCCTTATTATGTCCTTGGTTGGCTGCCGCCCTATCCTTAGAACTGCCAGGATAGGCTATGGCTTCCCGCAAATATAAATCAGAAAAGGCAAGTTCTGAAAATATATGGATTGATGCTAGAACTGCATTTTACTGGCTAATAAATAGCCTTACGTGGCAGTGAGTAGACGTATATACAACCTGTGATGGGTATTAACACTTTCTGAACATAACATTTCCTTATATTCCAGCAGGTGTACTGAGCTGCCTTCTGCCGACCTGGTTTTTCATCAGAAACACTCTGGAACTACACCTTTTTAACCAGTAACCTGTTAGTAGTTTCAGTGCCTTCTTAGTCTCCACCATGATTCTGCTGGAGTCAGTGAAAAAGCTATCAGCCTTGGCTCATCTACTTCAAAAAGAACTGCCATACTCCATATCTGTAGGATATATTCTTTTTTTTCTAATATGACTTTCTGCCTTAGACTGCTGAAAATGTTTACAGGTACCCTTGGAGGA
The DNA here is from genome assembly GCF_900747795.2 of Erpetoichthys calabaricus. Taxonomy (NCBI): domain Eukaryota; kingdom Metazoa; phylum Chordata; class Cladistia; order Polypteriformes; family Polypteridae; genus Erpetoichthys; species Erpetoichthys calabaricus. The sequence goes on from NC_041401.2 coordinate 177,468,035, forward strand.
AGCCATAATGATGCATATAGTGTGTTTGGACAGTTATGGATCCAATAAGTGATTAACTTGATGAGCTCTAACAGATCTGTCTACTGTCACAAACTTGATCACAAGCCATAGCCAGGTTTGGGGCAGCCACCTGTATATTATTGTCCTGGCTGCAAAATTGCAAACAAAAAAGATAGCAATGGTGTCCATAAATCAGAGTCCAAAACAGAACTGAGGGAGTAGGGGAAAGGTGGAGGCTTTTAAAGGTCGGGATAGGAAGTGACGTCAAAGGGGCCAGGATCGGAAGGGTCTTCAACCAAAGGCTCGGGCCCGGACATGACATCAAGGGGGGCTGGAACCGGAAAGGTCTTCATGTATAGGTTCGCACTTGTCAGTGACATCAACACGGCCAGGTGGAATTTCCCGTGAATGGATCTGCAAGGAAGCGAGAATAAGAATCAGTGCACTCTGCCACATCCCGGTCTGATTCGGAGTTGCTCTCATTCCAGCCCTTTAGCTGCCTCCCATGCGCACGTGTGTGACACTATACTTTCCACTAAGTAAGAGACTAACCTTTGCTGTATACATGTCAAGATTTTTTCAAAAATAAAGTGAGCAAAAATTGGTCAGCGGTTTGAATCCTGCACCGTACTCTATAAACAACAGGCAACGCAAGATTAAAACAAGTCCGCACTACATGTTTAGCTCTGCTGGACTCGTAAATTATTGTAGGTAGTGCAACAGTTTCAAGAGCTCTGGGCAGAAGCATTCCACATAACTAACTTTTAATTGAGGTTAACAGATATTACAGAATTTATTAGTCACTAGCCTGTCTACAAGCCAGGTAAAAGAATAAATTTAAAAATATTTGATATCTCTAGCCACACATATACTGTACCTTCGGCGTTGTGCCTCAGTATCATCGTGCATCTTAGCCTCTGTAGCCCAGCACATTCATATAAAGCCTGAAACTTTCTGTCATTCTTGGGCACATCACTCACCTTCTGTCCACTTTTATACTTTGTGTCTTTGAAGGTGACTCTCAGCAGGCCTCCTATGCCTTTACTCCTCTTGGTTTGTGTCACACTCACACTTCCCCTTTCGATTGAGTCACCAAAGCTGAAGTGACCAATCAGATTGCTCTGAGGGACTGCATGCACACATATCTTAGTGTTTTACTACATAGGGTAAAGATTTTCCAAGAACAAATGAGTTCCCAAATCACATGTACGAATCAATTCTTAATTGGATTTGGCAAAGCTAAATAAAGTTATTAATCTCTTTGGTAAGCAAAACATTGAGGCACTGATTCATTATTGTTACGTGTACCTGTTATGCACTAAATTATCACTTAGTTCCACTCGTACTGTTCAGTGCATAGTAAGCTTCTTCCACCTAATTTCTGTCTGTGGGGACTTTTTCTGCTTCACCCCATTCTATATCAATGGTTTTGAGGTCTTCGTGCCAGGTCTAGAAGGAACTTCTCTGCCTACTTATGCTGGTCTTTGGTCTCCAGTTTGTCGTAGGCTTCAGGATCCGATAATCATGTAATTGGAGCATGTGTCCATGTGCATATGGTGTAACCTTTTACAAACGATATAAAAATAAAAAACAGATAGCCTTAATCTTAGTCAGAGTCAGTAACATCAGACGGTGAGTCAGTTGGATGGAGGGAGAAGACTTCCCGGCAACATCCACACAAACTGCTGCAGCCACTGGGTGAGTTATTTGCTTTGTTATAACGTATTCGTGCCTTTTTTCTGATTGGGGGCATTAAGGAGAGCATGGAGGATTACAGAGGGTCTATGAGTCAGCTGACTATTATGTTTACATGCAAGAAACATGCAGCCTATGAAAATAGGACAGGGAGCTTGGTGTGAAATAAACTGCCTATTTTAACCCTTCAAACTTATTGGTGTAGTCCGAGACCACCCCTAGGAGGGGGCCCAGAGGTTAAGTCATCCAAGGAAGTGGAGCTGTTATTTCAGAAGGATGTTAAGGAGTTTCAGACTTTAATAACTAGGCTGTCTTTGCCTAGCTTAAAGAAGTTGTCTTCTGTGACTGGTGATCAGGCACTCATGAAACCTTCTGTGTTGTGCTAAAACAGAAGTCATATCTCAGTCGGGCATTAGTCTAATAAATGTTAGTTTATCTTCTCTCTTCTAGTGTGCCTCAGAATGAAGCTGGCATCATATTAGTCAGAGGGAATGTCAAACTAGACAAGTGCTGTTGCTAATCTTTAGGATGTCAGATTACACAACTAGCGGTCACAGGGGATGGCTAACTACATGCCTGAGTGATGACTTTTCAGTGCAGGTTTATATTTTCAAAGTATTGTAAGCTACTCCCATTTTAACTAAGGTTATGTAAATTAAGTCAATGACTAAAAACACTAGAAAAAGTGCGTAGTGTGCTTGGGTCTTTAGGAGCTGCATTGGTGCTGGCTGTATTTTTAAAATGGTCTTTCTCCGCCATGTCCTCAACCTGTGATTTCCACTTCCTTTAAGTGCCCACTGGGGACTGTCTCCAACTGTTTTTGTTACTTCTGTTGCCCATGATGGGAATTAGAGGCACGGGAAGCCTTGTAGGATATTTTCCTGCTAGCATTTCTCACTTAACAGGTGAACTTCAAGGGCTCTCCGTGTCCAAGCTTGCTTGAGTTTCATCAATTTTGTAATCAGAATGGACTTTATGGAAGATGGCGGTACAGTACTGAGTCACTGCAGTCAATGTAATGAGTTTGACTCCTGTGTCTAATCTTTGTCTGTGTTGAATAAGCATTATCTCCTCATGGTTACTCAGAGTTTCCTCCCACATCCCAAAAGACATGCATGTTAGTCACATGTGATTCTAAACTGACCCTGTGTGTAGTTTTGATTTCAGCTTTGAAAATGAGCACACAACTGAGGCTGTCGTGACAGGTAATGTGGCTTTCATTTTGAGGATCTTACTCAAACAGGGAAAGACAGTTTCAACCTCATTCTACTTTAAGGTTGTCAGCAGAGACAGAGACATACATGTATGTCTGCTGAATAAAAATAATCTCTGCAATCTTCTTTATTCCACCCAAAAATGATATTTTGTAACTGTTACTTACCTCATGTAGTTTATAGTGATGGCCAAGAAAAATATTTAATGTCATGTTTTCGTGCAGAACTAAAATAGTAAAGTTTTTGATAGAATTGGACCCAATGGTTACCAACACTGGAGACCAGCAAACGTTATCAAAAGTGTCCACGAAAAAATCTCACATTACTTGTGTCACACATTCCACATATCAGATCATTTAGTGGTATTCTCACAACATACAAAATGCATGAATTATTTGCTAAAATACTGTTAAATAACACGTGAAAATGAAAGTAGTCCACAAACAGGAAGCCTTTTCACACTGGATCACGCTTTTGAATTAAAGACAGGATTCTTGACCAATAAATGAGGCGGGTTACTGTCTTTGTGTTTTCGTGTTCTTTCTGTGCCTGCATGGGGTTTTACTAAGTTCTTTGTTTTCTTCCAGCATTGTAAAGACGGGTATAGCTTAACTGGCAATTTCAAACTGGCTCTGTGAGGGCCTGTGTATAAGCCAGCCCTTTGACAGACAGAATGGGTTCTGACCCCCAACCCTCTATGACTCTCAACAGCATTAGTTGGGACTTAGAATGCTAAATGGTCTTGTTTTTTATTTTGTTACTGGGAATTCTATGAGTGTATTTCTAAGGTGCCTTGAGTTACTTTCTTTAGTGAAGAGCTCCATATAAAACTGATGAAATCCTTACGTACAATTTGTATGAGCATTCAGTGAATAAGGTGAACATTGAGTGATCTTTAGAAGATTCACCACGTCACACACTACACAGTGACCCCCAGCAGTCAGTGTATCTAAATTAGACATAATAAATCCTGAAAGGGAATTAAAGCTCACACTTCATACTTCCAGTCTGATGATGAAAAATCTATAAAACAAATACTTGTATGTATGTCAAAGTGAAGTAGAAAGTAAGTATTCACATACTCACTCAAATCCTTGCTTCTTATTGTCATTTCCAGGTTTATGGAGGTCTTCAGCACATACGAAACAATAATCCTTTCAACATGGAGGTGCACGTCGATTCATGGCCAGATTATAGAACAGTTGTTTTGCGGCGTCAGAGACAGGTATTTGGATGCTCTTTTTGAGGTGCATTCTGATTCCTTCTTCTGTACATTTTTTGAACTGTACTAAGATATGTACATGACATCCAGGTTTGGCTCCAACCTTGGTTTTATGTAAGATTCCAGTTACGGACTGGTCAATCACTGCAAAAGAATGAGCAAACTATTTGATTTCAGTTTTGATTATGTAAACAAAACAATGACATCAATATTTTTATGACTGTGTTTCATAATACTCGGACAGGTATTAGTATTACTATGAGAGCACAAGAATTTTACTGCATAAGTGCTTTAAGAACTTGAGACACTTACCCAGGCCATCACCTGTACAGCTTTCAAAATCAGTTTGGGTAAGCTGGCACCCGGGACACAGCTGCAGCCTTATGTGTTCGGTTAATTTGTGACTGTGAACTGGCACAGCATGGGCATTCCTCCCACACTGGAAGCTCACCCCTTGTCCTGATAGCCAGTAACATGCTGCCTGACAGCGCAAGTGCTGTATGAAGAGTTTACAGGTATGGCAAGTTCAGACACAATCACAACCTTTTTCTCAGGTTTCTGTTCTGTCCCGGTATGTAAAACATGAAACATTGTGAGGCCCAAAATACCTGTGTTCCTTATTCTTTGTAGCAGCATTACATTCATTGTATTTCCAGGTGGTTGTCTGATTTTGTCAGGGAGAGTTGCAGACTGATTGGACTGAGTCGCAAGTGATGTCAAACTACAAAACTGAAAGCTATGGGAGAGTGCAGCAACTGCCTCTGAACTCACTTAAATTATAGAAACGAAGTCTACAACTGAAAATCGCTGGAAAAATCATGCACCATATATACAACACTAAAACTTATCACAAAATGAAAATACTAGTCATTTAGCCCGTTACAATAACGGGCGCTAGAACAGTAGTGCATAAACATTAGTAGGAACAGTCTATATTAAATGGCAAGGGACTTTGACCTCATTCTTTTTGTTGGTCGTATTTTTCTTTCCTTCAGCCTTTCTTTTGTTGATGTTTACTTGCTGAGCTGACCGTTCTTCGTGGGCTTCCGCCGTGTATTGTGTGTCTTTAATTTTCTGTGACAGTAATACTGTCTTGTACGGCTCTATTCAATAAGGGCACATAGATAATTTAGTTCAAATGGCTCTGGAATATGTGAAGAGCAACAGGTGCAGATCTTTATTTACGCGCGCCTTTATTCGCTGCGCCCAATTGAGGTCGTCCTTTTGAGGCTCGCCTTTTTGTGCGCGCCCTTATTGAAGGATACCGTCTTGTACGTCCGCTGGCTTGTACGTCCGTACGTCCATAATATACCTTTAATTTTCTCTGGCGGTAATACAGGCGTGCGCGTCGGTAATATGCCTTTAATCTCCCCTGACAGTAATACTGGCTTGTATGTGGCTGTAATATGCGTCACTGTATTGTGTACCTTTAATTTCCTCTCGCAGTAATACTGGTTTGTATTTCCGTAAAACGCCTCTAACTTTCTCTGACAGTAATATCGCGCATAGCACCGTGCCCCGCGCATGCGCACTTCACCAGAAGACACACACACATGGACACCTGGACGCACATAGGGATTTTATATATATAGATAACAGAGCCATGGCAATCAGGGTCATTTTTATCGGACCCTTGTGGCATCAGATTTCCATTCTAACCAACTTATGTGTGTAACTAGACTCTTTCCTTAATTAAGAAAGCTGATATTTCCACTTTTGTGTAAATCCAGAAATACCGCATGTGGTAGAATACGTTTTTCAAAGAATATTACAAGCATTTGGTTGTGACACTGGGAAAAATTGGTTTTGTATATCTTACTTTTGAAGATTTTGCTTTCAAATTTTTTAAATGTTCTGGTTATTTAAGTTGCTTGCTAATGAGCAGACAAGTGGCTTTGGCAGAGAAGTACAGCATTAGCTGCTCACCTTTAAATCTGAGTGTTGTTGGCACCTGCGTCTTCTCTGCTCTTTGCTAAATTGGATACAGTTAAGGATGTAAACACCAGAGGAAAACTGAATAAAAAGAAGAAAAAAGCAAAACAGACTTAAGTATTTAAAGTCATGACAAAAAAAAATGTTTGTAAATTGCTCATAAATGTACGTTTTACAGTGCCATGACTTTCTGATTTTGAAAGAAAGAAAATAAGGCCAGCTACTTAAACAACAGAATCATCTAAAAGTAGGAATGACTTACTGATTATGGAACTAATTGGAAAGCAACCACAGGGTCCCCCGGGATTGAAATTTATAGCCACTGCCAATGCTAATGGATGCTTTTATAATTTATTTTTCTACTAATTATAATTACATTCATACATTCTTATACACACTTAATCCATTTCAAGGTTATGGTGGAGCATAAAATGGCAGCACTGGATGCAAAGTTGGATACAACCCTGGACAGAATTTTAGTCCATCACAGGACACACACACACATTTACAATATGCCTGTGTAGAATTAACAATTTAACCCAACCTGCACACCTTTGGAGATGCACCACCATGTCGCTCAATTTCAGTTTTACTATTCTTCTATTTTGATGAAGTTTGGGTTTAAAGGAGGGGAAAAAAGAGCAAAGTAAGATTAATGCTAAGTGGGTCCAATAATTTGACTGCCCAGTTCCTAAACATTTAAAGCTAGGTAATGATCTTCTTTTGTAAGAACATGTAAAAAATCAATTATATACTGGCAAATGTGAAACAAAAAATGAATCTGAAATGTTGCAATTGCACTTAACACAGAACAAAGTGATCATGAAAGGACTATGCCGAACTGACCTCTGTTAACTGCTTGCTCTTGTTAATTGCTGAACAGTTTGTTACAGATGACAGTGACGCCTTTTCCAATCCATATGCAATATTTGCTAAGGACCCAGCTGAGTTGAAGAGAATGCTGCAGGAATTCAAAGTAATTGACTGGAAGCAAAGCCTTCTGGTAAACGGTAGGTATCTGACCATTTCAGTCAGCCAAAAATAAGCTAACAGCTGGAACCTAATCTCATAAATTAAGAAGCTTTAATATGTGAACTGAAGTCATCTCTCTGAAAACTGGCTCTGTGGCTTAGTGGTTAAGAGTTGTAGAAACTCGGGGAATACGTAACATAAAATTTTAGACATTCTGTACAACTTTAAGAGTATTCTAGTGGAGAGGAGTTTTAAACCTGGAGATTCACACTTCAAATGCCACGGTCTTTATGTCTGTCACAAATTCTTCTCACCTTCTTGTGCTCTTTCCTGAAGGCCCATGAGGGCAAAAGAGTTTCAGGTCTTTTCTTACCACATCCTATCTCGTTTTGCTGTGCCTGTCAAAAGTGAGAAGATGTGGTGAGGAAAGCAGCAGTCGTTAAGACATTCTTTGAAATTCAGGATTTGCTAAAATGTACATTGTGCTTATTATTAAGGTGTTCCGGGTTCCTCCTTTGATATTTTGCAAGAAGTGGCTGATGCAAAAAATTTGACATTGGAGCATTTCATGATACCAAGCAAAGTGTTTATTCATCATAATCCCGAAAGCATTCGTGACGATGGTCGGTAAGTACTGACAACTGTCTGCTTGACACAGCCTGGCCTGTTCCGTAGCTGTCATCCATTGGTCCAGATATGACCTACAAAGTTAGTTATTATTATTTTAAGTTATTGCTGTACTGGCTCCAAGACTAAATATGCGCACATTCGTTTTCCTAGAACTAGAACATTCTGTTTTTAAGCTTTGTAAAAGTTAGTTAGCCAATAAAAGGTATCATTTTGCTTGACTTCTTACAAACATTCATAATGTAGGCTTTGTAAAATAAATAAATAAACACTCCTATGATCTGTTCTTTTTTCTCAAACATAATGTACTGTAATAATCTTAGTTACTAAAACAATTCCCTGTTTACTTTGCAGGTTTCACAAATCATCAAAGCTGTCCAGTGACACCATGTTCCTTGCAGAGCTCATTAACAAACACATAAGCTATGGTGGAAGTGAACAGAGCCTGAATTATATAAAGAAGTGTATTGAACGTTTCCCATCTGTTTGCATGTCTGATGATGAGGGCCGCCTTATGGGATGGAGTTTGACTGATGAACTGTCCGCATTCAGGATGGGTTACATCCTTCCAGAGTTCAGGAACAAGGGCTGTATGAGGACAATTGTCACATTTCTGGCAAAGGAGATGCATCGTTGGGGACTTCCAGTCTACAACTTTATTGCAGAAGAGAACACTATATCTGCTTTGTTTTCTAAAAGTTTTGGTATGACAGAATATCCAGATATTTACTATTATCTCAGGATGACTCCAAAAAAAAGTAGCCTATGAGAGTTCACAAAACATTTGCAACAGATAATTTTAAAAAATGCACTTCTTGCTTATTAACTCTTTCAGGGCTGATGTCGACTTTTGTCAATAGGAGGAGCTGACGATAATCGGTAATCAGCTGTAAACTGTGACAAAACCAACCGTTGTGTTTTAGTTTGACTCTCATTGGTAGAAGGAAAGTTCTCTTCTTTGGTTTTGACCGAGATTTCCTGCGTAGCAAGGCGCAGAGAATGGCAAAAATAGCACTGCCATCTGGTGAGAGATTAAAGCGAAAGCGTAAAGCAAAATACTCCATGGAGGACGTGTTGCCTGTTCTCTCTGAATTGGACTAAGACTTGTTGGACACTGATTTTGATACAAGCAATCGAAAACGAATATGAGGTGTTGCAGCTTCAGCTGATTGGTCCCCAGCTAATCGTGGTGCTGAACAGGTTCATGTAGTTGACATGCCTATGGCACTGTTCGCCTGGGAGGACTGCCACTTAACAATGATAAGAGGTAGAAACCAGATTGCAATGCACTGTGACCGTGACCGCTGCTGTTGCCTCGTGCAGTCACGTGAATGCAGCCTGGCAGCTTGCCTGCTGCACATTCTTGGCAAACTGGCAGCCACAGCATGCAGCAACAGATGTTTTATGTTGATTTCTGTGTGAAGCCATTGCGTTTCAGAAAACTATGTTTTTTGGAAAAAATATTCAGCCCTCAAAGAGTTAAATTACATTTTCTTGGTGTATATGTATATATATATATACTGTATGTATATATATATATATAGTAAAAAACAGAAAGAATATACTCTATATAATTATATATAAAATCTGACGTTTTCATGTTGCATTTTTTGTCACGCTTTAAATCGGCTTATTTTAAAACTTACATATATATATATGGTTAATATAATGGTATCATTCATTTCAGAATTTATCAAACTTTAATGTGATGTTGTTAGATTTTCAGATTCTTATTCCGCTTTTAAATTCTAAACTAAAAAATATCAAGAACTCACATCCTGCGAGACAATACTTAATCAATAGTGCCAAAAGATTTAACCACGCCCGGGGCCGGAAATAAAAGACAAAGAGTAGGACAGCTGCTGTACAGGCTTTTAAATGTTCGAAGCGCCGCGTGAGATGCAGATCATGCGGCACGACAGCAGCAGCAGCAGCAGCAGCAGTAGCTGATCAAGCAAAGAGGAGGTAAAAAAAAAACTATTTTTTCTCATTGTATCACCGTTTAAGAGGGGGTTTCAGAGGAGCGACTGCATCTCCTTGGGGTGCATTCAGCCCCCCTCTTCACAATGCGAGTGGCAGACTGGCTGCAACTGCAGGTTGGGTGCCAAAGGTGCTGGGGGGGTGAGCCCCCCTAGTATATATATAAAAGTCACTTGTATTTGCCCCTGTTATTTGAACTTTACTGGTGTTCTGCTTAATGGCACTTTTATTGACCCTGCTGGTTAATAGGTACCTAAATGCCATATGTAAGAAAATGCATGTATTTAAATATATCTGTGTTAGGCATTAACATGTGTTTTATGGTTTGATTATTTCATAACTGTGATTTGCGTGTCCTCCTCTTGTCTGTATGGATTTTTTCACTTCTTTCCTCTTGTATTCTCCAAAGATGTGCACATGAGGTTTATAAATGGCTATAAATTGGCATTGCACTTGTGTGCGTGTGTGTGTGGCGTGATGCCTGCAATGGACTGGTTGCTCCCACTGGGGTAGGTGCCTACCTTGTTACTGATGCCCCCATGTTAGGTTCTCCCCACCCACTGATGGTATGTTTGTTGAGAATGCTGTGGTTTATTTTCAGTTGTGTTAAATCTCTCGTTGTATTTTTAGCCGTATGACTAAATCATTCAAAATTGTATAAATGTCTGCCAGAGCTGCTTGTCTATAATCTTATTTTTGAAGTGCCAATATCATGTTTTATTACAGCTGTGTTATAGGTTAATCAAAATATTGCATATTAATTTTACAATGTGCTGAAAACAGATTGTAGTGATTTGTGACAGTAATGTCATTAATGTTCTAAAATGAAATTTAAAATGCTGCAACTCTGAAGCCTCTCATAGATATTATAGATACATTTTTAAAAAACGTTGTCACTATCATTCACATTCCTTATTTCTATACTGTTTTAAATTTTGCAGCAATAGCTCCTAGATGCTCCTTGGTGATGGAATCTATTCTTATGCAAATGCATGTTAAATGTTTAAAGGTTTCTTTTCAGCATAAAATCATTAAATAATAATTTGGGTACTTGTGTGTTTTAAATATTTTCTTTTAATTACTGTATTCCCATAACAGTGCAGAATGCTCATAAAATTGTTTTATGGAGCATTTGATGCACTTGTATTTACTTCTTGAATTTTGGAATAAAATGCTACCAAGCAAATATCCTCTTTATTATAACGTTTAATTGGCAATGATAGAAGCAAGACTGACTATTCATTATTTTCCCATTTTTCCTCAACATTTGTCAAATGGGATGATTTACACGGTGAATACGTCGAGAACTACCAGGCTGTCTGTGCAGCACATGTTGCCATTAAGCTTCAGGAGTGAAGGGCTTCAAGTGTCACATTATAAAATGCAGAATGTGCTTCATTGTTATAAAAGGTTATCACTTGGTGATGTCTCATCAGAAAATGATCTAAGCAACATCATTAAACCTGTATAAAACATACTTGATTGTTCAACAGCTAGTAATGACCTAATGTGAAAGAATAATACAGTATGTACACAGTACAATGCATAATCTTCATATATAATACGCTACCGTGGCTGTCTGTTTGTCTGTCCAGGATTTGAAATCACCTGTCGCTCGCAAACCGTTTGACCTACTGACCTGAAATTTGGTACACATATACTAGGTGACGTCTACTGTCCACTTTCAGGGTGATGATTGACCACCAAGGTTATTCGTCTTTTTATTTTTATTTTATTTTATTGTAGAATCAACTCTTGGGAGCAGCCAGCATGGCGGTTGTGCGGCACATGCGTATGGGTGCCGTTCTCATCCCTACCACCTTCGCCGTCACTTCCCCTACCTCTTCATATCTTAAATCAGGCCGATTGAAGACTTAAGTGCCAGCTTAAGTGAATAATTAAAGAAAACGTAGCAAGTAATTGCAACTTAATCCGTTTTAACGTGAAAAGATGCCAACGAAAGAAGAGAAGCAGCGGGCCGCTAGGGTGGAGAAAAGAAGCAAGAGTATCAACCTCTGAGCAAACGAATGCTAAACGTACAGAGAAAGAGGATGAAAACTAGGAATGCTCAAGTCAAGTGTATTCACTGCACATTATAGTGCAGTGCGCCATTACTGGTATAATATAATTTACATACAGTAAATTATTATACTCCCTGCGTGGAGTTTGCATGTTGTCCCCGTGTCTGCGTAGGTTTTCTCCAGGTACTCTGGTTTCCTCCCACAGTCCAAAGACATGCAGGTTAGGTGCATTGGTGATTCTAAATTGTCCCTGGTGTGTGCTTGGTGTGTGGGTGTGGGTGTGCCCTGCGGTGGGCTGGCACCCTGCCCAGGGTTTGTTTCCTACCTTGCACCCTGTGTTGGCTGGGATTGGCTCCAGCAGACCCCCGTGCGACCCTGTAGTTAGGATATGGCGGGTTGGATACTGGATGGATGGATGGATGGATATACAGCGACCAACATGACTACTGAGACAGTGAAATCAAAATTGTTAGTTTGCTGTATACACAGGTAATTGCTATATGAAATAAAAGAGTTAATAAAAGGCAAGTATATATAGTGTCACTGTTTATTTTAGATATTTATGTGTATCTATCATGTAATGTCTTAGAGTAGTGCTACTTTTTTATGTTCTATCATAACTATCAGTATTGGGGCAAGTAACATGTGGTGACCTCTTATTAGCAAGATGTCGAATTTTGCACTAATTGTGCACACCAAAGAGGCGTGAATGTCTCATGTTGAACTTAGAACTCTTGGAGTCAGCATGCCTAAATTAAGGAAGATTATTCATGCCAAAATTAAATGCAATCCTGTGTATTAACTACATTGAAATGCAATGCATATGCATGTGATGCATTTAATTTTAGCATCGTTTTATTCTGTCCAACCAACTGATCGATTACTTTTCACTACGGCACACAATTTTCATGTCAGATACAAAAGAGCATTGTGTTTTAATTCATGTCCATAGATCGCACGTCATACCTAAAAGATCAGCAAACTTATTTCGTTTAGTGGCTGTTCTGAGTGTATTGCATTTCAAGTCAAGACAATGCATTAATCGTATGTCAAAACTGAATGTATTCAAATGACCAAATCAGAGTGAAAAGATCGGGCAGGAGGCACTCCACTTCTCGTATCATGTTGTTTCATTCTTCTCTTTAATGCGGAGGAATTCAGTGCCACGTGAGAGCCACAGACCAAACTTAAAAAATAAAAAACCAAAAACAAAAAAGTTGGATTCCTAAATGCACTAAACTGCATGCGGCCCTCCCACTGATGCCTCGTGGGATATCCTTGTGCACACATTAAATCACAAGGTGAGCGCAAAAGAACACATTTCTACATCATTGTCATAGTTCTGGTACTTTTTGATGACATTATGTTTGTTCAATAATAAACCTTGACCTCCTGATTAATTTTTTAGCAATTAACTTTTAAAAATTGAAATTTTCAAACAGAGGATTGGCATTATTAAAAAAAAATATCTGATATGTCCAATTCAATACATGACTTTTCCTTCCTGATGTTAATACACATAAAACTCTCAATAATTTTATCTGGAGAGCGAAATCAACTGAAGCAATGTAGGTCAAAATCAATGGACTGCTAGCATTTTATGAAGCTAATAATTAATGCCAAGTTTCATTCAGACCTAGTGCTTTGTTTTTGAGTTATCATATGCACACACCAGCACTGAAACTCACTTGGGGAAATTTCAAATCAGCTATCATAATACACACATTTATACAAAGTGGAGAGAAAAACCCACACAGACAGGATGGGAAACACACAGGCAGTAGCCGAGCACAGGATTTACATTTGCATTTATTCACTTAGTAGATGCTTTTATCCAAAGCGACTCACAAAAGAGTAAACGTCATGTAAACATAAATTTGGAGGACTGTTTGGGTACAAGTGTGACAGGACAAGGGTACAAAATTGATCATCACTCATGTACAGCACATGCGTTATCCAGTTTAATAATGTTAAAATAATGATATCTTTTTCATCTGCAGAGTAGGCAATATTATGATATAATTAATCATGATCACGGTTATGGTATATATCATGGTATAATCTATGTGCATATATTTTTCAGATTGAATTAATTTGAGGTGCTTCTCTTGGCCCAGTTTCACAGGTTAACAGTGAGTAGTTATGTTGTGATGTTTCTTTTCATAAGGACCATTTCAATCAACTGAAGCCATTCTGAAATATCTGTACTGTGCCAAATAATGCATACATGGCACGTCTTTTAAGACACAGAATCTTGGAAAATATGTATACTCGACAGACCAGGGGTCTCCAACTCCAGTCCAGGGGCCTCATGTATGTACATGGCGTACGAACAAAAGCGGAAATGTGCTTACGCAGAAAAAAATCCAGATGCATAAATCTATGCGTACGCCAACTTCCACGTTCTTCTGCTACATAAATCCCAGTCAACGTGAAAAGTAACTCAAGTGCACGCGCCTGCTGTCCTGCCCCAACTCCTCCCAGAATTATGCCTCTTTGAATATGCAAATCAATATAAATAGCCCTTAAGCTCAGCCTTCTGTGAAAAGACAATGGCAAAAGTACGAGGGAAACTAGAAGGATTTCAGCGAATACCAAGAACTTACTATTTGTTTGTTTTAACAGTGGTATAAACAATAAAAGGAAGTTGATCGAGTGACATAGCGTGTTGGAGAAACTCGAAAGCACAAGTTCACAAAGTCGCACAGTGCCCAAAATAAAAAAGAAGTTGTCATATATCAAAGTCACCATGAAAAGGTGAGTCGTAGCCTACCATCTGAGTGTCATATGAAAGTTTATTAGGGTACAAAGGAAAAAAAATAGGCACACAGTGGGGAAAAAAAGCACAAAATGTCAACTTTAATCTCGAAATTTCCACTTTAATCACGTAGTTTATTTTGTCATTAAAGTAGAACATCATAAACTTCATCTTAAAATCATTTAATTTACTAGTTTCTCAAATGCCATCGTAACTAAAGTAGCATGTTAAATGCTTTGTTTTGTATTTGATCTTCTATGTGGTTTATGCATGTGAATCACTACGTGCTTCTGGGCTTTCTCTTCCACCAACAGGACACAGAATCCATTACATTCGTAATAGTAGAGCTCTCTGAATAATTGAAATACTGAGAAGTATACGTGATATCATTTTCATGATGATAGGAGTTAAAGCATGTTATTAAACATGGGAACATGGTGGCGCAGTGATTGTTCATGCCTCACGCAGATGCTTGCTGTGACGTGTGTGGCCTTTGATGAAATAATTTATTGTAGCAGTACTGTCTCTTTCAAACATACTAACCCCCAATTCCTGTCCTTACCTTTCTTTCTCCAAATACCCAATCCCCACACAATTATCTTTGTAATAGACGTTAAGCCATCTGTAAGCTTAGAACGCTGATTCTTCAAAACTTTTAAGGAACATTGAAATATCTTCGTAGTACGTGTTTAATTATTCTATCCTTCTAGTGTCGTGCCAGACCCAGCAAGAATACAGCGTGAGACACGAACAATCCGTGAACGGAGCGCTCCTTGCTAGCACTGTGACACCATGTCCTCACATGTTTAATTATTAACAATATAGATTATTTAAATGAAGTTAAAGTTTTATCTATATAATATAATAAACATATTTTGCTGCATTTTATCTTAAAAATGATATTGTCATATGTAAATACACGCTTTATAAAGTGGCTCAGGTTGTGCAATATTATAACTGTATCGCACATTTACAGTGAGGTAATTGTACTTATAGGTACAAACAGTTCTACAAGGAGCACTTGATGGACTGATTGAGTGCGTTTAAAGTTCTTGGGATGAAACTGTTTCTGAACTGCGAGGTCCGTACAGGAAAGGCTCTGAAGCGTTTGCTGTGTGAGAAAAGTTAAATGGACAGCATGGCTGAGGCAGCGTGTGCTTGATGCTGTATACCAATAATTCTCTTTCCAATCAGCTGCTGTAGATCTGTGATTCCCCACTCAGATACAGTGATATAAATACTCCGAGTGGTGCAGTGAGAGTAATATGGAAAAAGAAGAAAAAGGTGGAGCGAGAGTAACAACACTAAAGCAGTTATGGTATTTAGAATAGTTTGACCATTCTGTGGACAATGATATTGTTACAGGTTAATTACAATCAGATGCCTTAAACTAATAAACAATATGCGGTTAATTTCAGTGTATTTATAAAGCCGCGTCAGGGATGTGGATCTAAAAAAGTAAGGGTAATCACACAGGAACAGTAGCACTGCTTTGATGCTGGGTGGCACCAGTTTGCAAAACCGAGCGGAGAACTTGCGTACACCAGGGTTGGAGCTACCGTGAAAATGTGCGTGGCTTTATGCCAAGTTTAGGTTTTATACATCGCGATCTGAGTGTAGAAATGTTCGTACACAACATTTTTGCACGTACACACCATTTATACATGAGGCCCCTGGAGAGCTACTGTGGCTGCAGGTTTTCATTTTAACCCAGGGGTCCTTGGTCACAGTCCTGGAGGGCCGCAGTGGCTGCAGGTTTTTGTTCTAACCCGGTTGCTTAATTAAAAAGCAATTCTTGCCAATAATTTAATTTCATGGCTTGTTAGTGGTTTAACTCTGCCATGTCAGGCCATTCTCATATTCTAGATTTTGTTCTCCTTTCTAAGGATATCATCCTAATGATTTGAAGGCTAAAATGGAGGAGTAATTCTCAGTCCTTCATTTTTTTTCTCTTCACTTTCCTTCCAAGTATTTAATTAAATCCAGTAGTGCGAGATAAATACACACAGGTGTAAATGGTAACAAGCAAAATGGAGAAATGCTGGTCTCTTTTGTCATTTGCATGTCATTGTTAGGGCGGCATGGTGGCGCAGTGGGTAGCGCTGCTGCCTCGCAGTTGGGAGATCTGGGGACCTGGGTTCGATTCCCGGGTCCTCCCTGCGTGGAGTTTGCATGTTCTCCCCGTGTCTGCGTGGGTTTCCTCCGGGCGCTCCGGTTTCCTCCCACAGTCCAAAGACATGCAGGTTAGGTGGATTGGAGATTCTAAATTGGCCCTAGTGTGTGCTTTGTGTGTGGGTGTGTTTGTGTGTGTCCTGTGGTGGGTTGGCACCCTGCCCAGGATTGTTTCCTGCCTTGTGCCCTGTGTTGGCTGGGATTGGCTCCAGCAGACCCCCGTGACCCTGTGTTCGGATTCAGCGGGTTGGAAAATGGATGGATGGATGGATGTCATTGTTAATTAGGAACATCAAAAACCAAGAATAAAGCAGTTTAAGACTAAAATAAGCAATAAGGGTTCCAAATCTTAACGAGTGAAACAATTAAAGTGAAGCAGAAGTGTCACTTGAGCAAGAAGTGCTTCTTTTTAAGAAATTGGGTTGGAGCAAAAACCTGCAGCCATTGCCACCCTCCAGGACTGTGATTGAGGACTTCTGTTCTAACCCTTTTCTTAATTAGTGACCAGATTTTGCTGCTAGTTAACTCTTTGCCTTAATTTTAATTGATGCACAACTTAATACTCAGGCCACTTAATCATTTCATTTTTCATAATTAGCAACCAAACAATATTACGACACATAATGTACCAACACATAAACAACCACCTGTGCCCATCACACAATAACTGAAAATAAAGAAAGGTGAAGGCCTCATTAATGTTGATCTGCTCAGGTCCACAAAACATTTTGACAGCGCTCTTAAAAAAAGAAGCTCAACAGTTTTGGAAATGTCTGCCATGGCAGAATGAGCGCCATGGAATTAAATAACGGGTTTAATTAGTAACGAGAACTGGCTTCAAGTTAAGAAGCTGAATGCAGTGAAGTTGGTTTGGAGTTGGCCATTTGTTGGCTCACTTCGCATCAAATTTATGTTAAAGTGTTGTTTAAGGAAACAAAATCAATTCAGAGGTCATAGTCTCAAGAAAAGTCAATTACAATAATGGGAAATAGTTAATTAGCAGCAAAAACTGGTCACTAATTAAGAAAAGAGAGAATGAAAACCTGCAGCCACAGTAGCTCTCCAGAACTGGACTTGGAGACCCCTGGTCTGTAGAGTACGCATATTTTCCAAGATTCTTTGTCTTAAAAGATGTGCCATGTATGCATTATTTGGCACAGTACAGATATTTCTGAATTACTTCAGTTGATTAAAATGGTCCTTATGAGAAGAAACATCACAGCAGAACTGCCCACAGTTAACCTGTGAAACTGGGCCAAGAGAAGCACCAAAAATGAATTCAATCTGAAAAATATATGCACATAGATTACACCATGATATATACCATAACCGTGATCATGATTAATTATATTGTACTATTGTTATAGACTATACAATAAGAAAATAAGAAAGATTGAAAATTAAAAATAAGTATCCAAAGATCTATTCTTCCCAATTTACCTGTTTCCCAATTGAACACAAACAGGTAAGCCCAAGTAGATTTTAAAATTGCCTTTCCAAACATCTTTGCGAACATGAAGAAAAATTATATAAAGACTCATTTTAAGACATGAATCTGAACCAACGTAAATGCAAATCTCCGTTAACTGCACACTACTCACAATGAAAACAAGCCCCACAGTACAGGCTACTAAAGAAAGCCTTCAAACTCGTCACACTACTGAAATGAAGTTTTCCTGAAAACATTCTTTTCAATTTTCAAAATCCTCTTTCTACAAAAATCAGTATTAGCAGACAATTTTTAAAAATATTTAAGAAATATTCTTATTTGTACCAAACAAAACATCTTCTATTCCATTGTTTTCTGTCCTTGAAGATATATAGCATCTTAACATTGTGATGGACGGCCGGCGTTTCAGTCTGGCCGGGACGTCCCTGAACAGAAAAAAGGAGGAAGAGCAGGCTTTTCAGGGCATTGCATCCCCCGGGACGCTAGGTGGCAGCTCCCCTGGACGGAAATGGTTCCCTGGATTCCTTCAGGGCATCATGGGACACGGAGTCCGTTCCCTCAGCCCTGTTGGGTGCCGCCAGGGGGAGCTCACAAAGAACCTGCAGACTCCTATTGTTGTTACAACCCGGAAGTACTTCAGAGGCACGAGGACGGAAGCCTGCAGTACTTCCGGGCTACTTGAAGGATGATGTGGCGTTTGACCCGGAGAAGGAATACTTCCAGGTCATGGACATACATTGCCTGGCCAAAATAATAGTCGCCACCAAAAAAAAAGGTCACACACTCTAATATTTCGTTGGACTGCCTTTAGCTTTGATTACGGCACGCATTCGCTGTGGAATTGTTTCGATAAGCTTCTGCAATGTCACAAGATTTAGTTCCATCCAGTGTTGCATTCATTTTTCACCAAGATCTTGCATTGAAGATGGTAGAGTCTGACCGCTGTGCAAAGCCTTCTCCAGCACATCCCAAAGATTCTCAATGGGGTTAAGGTCTGGACTCAGTGGTGGCCAATCCATGTGTGAAAAAGATGTTTCATGCTCCCTGAACCACTCTTTCACAATTTGAGCCCGATGAATCCTGGCATTGTCATCTTGGAATATGCCCGTGCCTTACGGCTACACAGCTGTTCAGTCCTAATCCATTGAGTTCCCTTCGCATTGTGCATGTGGAAATGCTCTTACTTTCACTATTAAACATAGACCTGAGTTCTACTGTTGTTTTTCTTCGATTTGATTTGACCAAACATTTAAGTGATCGCCGATCACGATCATTCAGGATTTTTTTCCGGCCACATTTCTTCCTCAAAGACGATGGGTCCCCACTATCCTTCCAGTTTTAATAATGCGTTGGACAGTTCTTAACCCAATTTTAGTAGTTTCTGCAATCTCCTTAGATGTTTTCTCTGCTTGATGCATGCCAATGATTTGACCCTTCTCAAACAGGCTAACATCTTTTCCACGACCACGAGATGTGTTTTCGACATGGTTGTTTAAGAAATGAGAAGCAACTCATTGCACCAGTTGGGGTTAAATAACTGGTTGCCAGCTGAAAGATAATCGCCCATGCAGTAATTATCCAATAGGAGGCTCGTACCTATTTGCTTAGTTAAATCCAGGTGGCAGCTTTTGTTTTTTGGCCAGGCAGTGTATTTAAAGGACTGGTCAAAACCCAGCAAGGGGAGAGCTAGAGTTGGGACGCTGGGTGACTAAGCTGCTGGGAGTGGAGGATTGATTATTGTGTTTATTATTATTGTAGTATTGGAGAATTGTGGAGTGTGCGGTGCTTTGTGCACTTTATTTGAAGAGAAATATTAAAGATATCTTCTTGGTGCTTTTATAAGTGTGTCTTGGACGTCTGTCTTGTGAGTTTAGCGGGGCAACAGCGCCTCTAGCGTCCACAACACACATAGATCAAAAGATATAAAATAATGTTTATTGTAGCCCACTTATAATTTATTTATACTGTACTTTCTCGTACGTTTGTAAAAACTCTGTGCCACCCAATTGCTGCCCTAAGCATGTGCCTATTTTGCTTAAAGGTCAAAACAGGACTACCTTATTGTTATTATCAAACTGTGGAAGGTATCTGCGTGCAAATCTTAAATCACATCACAAATGTATTTTCTGTTGTCAGCACAGAATAACTGTCGTTGGTTTTATAGTAGTTTTATTCGTCTAATTTGCTCATCTCTGCATTATTTTTAGCTGTTAAATGTTTGTAAAATGCATACATAAGCATTCTATAGAAAGTGCATTGGTAGTGTGATAACCACATGAGTTTGAATTGAGAGTTTTAAGTTATGGTGAGAAAAAAATGTAATATTGTTTAATCACATCATACAGAATATGAAATATAATGTACGAACCCAAGGTGTGGCAGAGGAAGGACAGAAACACAGCTGAAAGGACCGTTTATTGTCCCTTTAAGAAAGGAGCCTGATCATCTGACACCTCTCTTCCTCTTCAAGGAGGCTCACTTGCTACCCTTGTGGGCCTTCACACCACGCTAGATACCCTTTTTCCTTTGCCAAGTCTCAGTCAGACTGTCCGACCTGCCACACTGTTCATCGTACCTCCTTTTAAGCTCCTTCAGTAAGCACGGCTTTGCTATGCCCCCTGCCAACACTCACCCGCCCATTCTCATGGGTCGTTCCTCCAGTACAGATGCAAAATAGAAATTTTAACAGAAGTAGCAGGAATTCTACTGCCATCTTATTCTGCTATTCACAAATATTATTACAGCACTAGACATTAAGCCCGTTACAATAACGGGCACTAGAACAGTAGTGCATAAACATTAGTAGGAACAGTCTATATTAAATGGCAAGGGACCTCGACCTCATTCTGTTTCTTGTCTTAATTTTTTTTTGTCAAAAATATTTTTGCAAGAAGCATAAAGTAAAATAATAATATAAATAAAATAGAAACGTATATGACAATACAGTAAGTATAATTAATATTACAATTATCCTCTCCTCTGTGGCTGTTGATTTGATGTGTTGTGTCTGTTTGAAGACCTCCTATCGTGCCTCTCTTTAGTTTAGCTTGCTGTGGCGTCTCTCCAGCAAGTACTGTGAAGTTCCCCAGCAAGTATTTTAATCTGTGCTGGCGTGCAGCTGCTTATTGTATGTGTGGCGTCTCCCCAGCAACGGATTTTATGTGAACGAAAATAAATCTACTTTTAAAAGTCATCCTATTGTAATATCATGAAAATTCGTATATTTAGGAAAACCCCTTCAACAACTGACACTTTACACTTACACCGTTCTCATTCCCATCACCTTCGCCGTCACTTCCCCTACCTCTTCATATCTTAAATCATTCTTGAGGCCGATTGAAGAATTAAGTGCCAGCTTAAGTGAAAAATTAAAGAAAATGTAGCAAGTAATTGCAACTCAAACACTGTTTGTTAGTTTGCTGTATACACAGGTAATTGCTATATGAATTAAAAGAGTTAATAAAAGGCAAGTATATATAGTGTCACTGTTTATTTTAGATATTTATGTGTATCTATCATGTAATGTCTTAGAGTAGTGCTACTTTTTTATGTTCTATCATAACTATCAGTATTGGGGCAAGTAACATGTGGTGACCTCTTATTAGCAAGATGTCGAATTTTGCACTAATTGTGCACACCAAAGAGGCGTGAATGTCTCATGTTGAACTTAGAACTCTTGGAGTCAGCATGCCTAAATTAAGGAAGATTATTCATGCCAAAATTAAATGCAATCCTGTGTATTAACTACATTGAAATGCAATGCATATGCATGTGATGCATTTCATTTTAGCACCGTTTTATTCTGTCCAACCAACTGATCGATTACTTTTCACTACGGCACACAATTTTCATGTCAGTTTAAAATGCAATACAAAAGCGCATTGTGTTTTAATTCATGTCCATAGATCGCACGTCATACCCAAAAGCTAAGCAAACTTATTTCGTTTAGTGGCTGTTCTGAGTGTATTGCATTTCGAGTCAAGACAATGCATTAATCGTATGTCAAAACTGAATGTATTCAAATGACCAAATCAGAGTGAAAAGATCGGGCAGGAGGCACTCCACTTCTCGTATCATGTTGTTTCATTCTTCTCTTTAATGCGGAGGAATTCAGTGCAACGTGAGAGCCACAGACCAAACTTAAAAAATAAAAAAACAAAAACAAAAAGTTGGATTCCTAAATGCACTAAACTGCATGCGGCCCTCCCACTGATGCCTCGTGGGATATCCTTGTGCACACATTAAATCACAAGGTGAGCGCAAAAGAACACATTTCTACATCATTGTCATAGTTCTGGTACTTTTTGATGACATTATGTTTGTTCAATAATAAACCTTGACCTCCTGATTAATTTTTTAGCAATTAACTTTTAAAAATTGAAATTTTCAAACAGAGGATTGGCATTATTAAAAAAAAATATCTGATATGTCCAATTCAGTACATGACTTTTCCTTCCTGATGGTAATACACAAAAAACTCTCAAGGATTTTATCTGGAGAGCGAAATCAACTGAAGCAATGTAGGTCAAAATCAATGGACTGCTAGCATTTTATGAAGCTAATAATTAATGCCAAGTTTCATTCAGACCTAGTGCTTTGTTTTTGAGTTATCATATGCACACACCAGCACTGAAACTCACTTGGGGAAATTTCAAATCAGCTATCATAATACACAGAAGAATAGATCTTTGGATACTTATTTTTAATTTTCAATCTTTCTTATTTTCTTATTGTATTGTCTATAACAATAGTACAATATAATTAATCATGATCACGGTTATGGTATATATCACGGTGTAATCTATGTGCATATATTTTTCAGATTGAATTAATTTGAGGTGCTTCTCTTGGCCCAGTTTCACAGGTTAACAGTGAGTAGTTCTGCTGTGATGTTTCTTTTCATAAGGACCATTTCAATCAACTGAAGCCATTCTGAAATATCTGTACTGTGCCAAATAATGCATACATGGCACGTCTTTTAAGACACAGAATCTTGGAAAATATGTGTACTCGACAGACCAGGGGTCTCCAACTCCAGTCCTGGGGCCTCATGTATGTACATGGCGTATGGACAAAAGCGGAAATGTGCTTACGCAGAAAAAAATCCAGATGCATAAATCTATGCGTACGCCAACTTCCACGTTCTTCTGCTACATAAATCCCAGTCAACGTGAAAAGTAACTCAAGTGCACGCGCCTGCTGTCCTGCCCCAACTCCTCCCAGAATTATGCCTCTTTGAATATGCAAATCAATATAAATAGCCCTTAAGCTCAGCCTTCTGTGAAAAGACAATGGCAAAAGTACGAGGGAAACTAGAAGGATTTCAGCGAATACCAAGAACTTACTATTTGTTTGTTTTAACAGTGGTATAAACAATAAAAGGAAGTTGATCGAGTGACATAGCGTGTTGGAGAAACTCGAAAGCACAAGTTCACAAAGTCGCACAGTGCCCAAAATAAAAAAGAAGTTGTCATATATCAAAGTCACCATGAAAAGGTGAGTCGTAGCCTACCATCTGAGTGTCATATGAAAGTTTATTAGGGTACAAAGGAAAAAAAATAGGCACACAGTGGGGAAAAAAAGCACAAAATGTCAACTTTAATCTCGAAATTTCCACTTTAATCACGTAGTTTTATTTTGTCATTAAAGTAGAACATCATAAACTTCATCTTAAAATCATTTAATTTACTAGTTTCTCAAATGCCATCGTAACTAAAGTAGCATGTTAAATGCTTTGTTTTGTATTTGATCTTCTATGTGGTTTATGCATGTGAATCACTACGTGCTTCTGGGCTTTCTCTTCCACCAACAGGACACAGAATCCATTACATTCATAATAGTAGAGCTCTCTGAATAATTGAAATACTGGGAAGTATACGTGATATCATTTTCATGATGATAGGAGTTAAAGCATGTTATTAAACATGGGAATATGGTGGCGCAGTGATTGTTCATGCCTCACGCAGATGCTTGCTGTGACGTGTGTGGCCTTTGATGAAATACTTTATTGTAGCAGTACTGTCTCTTTCAAACATACTAACCCCCAATTCCTGTCCTTACCTTTCTTTCTCCAAATACCCAATCCCCACACAATTATCTTTGTAATAGACGTTAAGCCATCTGTAAGCTTAGAACGCTGATTCTTCAAAACTTTTAAGAAACATTGAAATATCTTCGTAGTACGTGTTTAATTATTCTATCCTTCTAGTGTCGTGCCAGACCCAGCAAGAATACAGCGTGAGACACGAACAATCCGTGAACGGAGCGCTCCTTGCTAGCACTGTGACACCATGTCCTCACATGTTTAATTATTAACAATATAGATTATTTAAATGAAGTTAAAGTTTTATCTATATAATATAATAAACATATTTTGCTGCATTTTATCTTAAAAATGATATTGTCATATGTAAATACGCGCTTTATAAAGTGGCTCAGGTTGTGCTAATATTATAACTGTATCGCACATTTACAGTGAGGTAATTGTACTTATACGTACAAACAGTTCTACAAGGAGCACTTGATGGACTGATTGAGTGCATTTAAAGTTCTTGGGATAAAATTGTTTCTGAACTGCGAGGTCCGTACAGGAAAGGCTCTGAAGCGTTTGCCATGTGAGAAAAGTTCAAAGGACAGCATGGCTGAAGCAGCGTGTGCTTGATGCTGTATACCAATAATTCTCTTTCTGATCAGCTGCTGTAAAGCTGTGATTCCCCACTCAGATACAGTGATATAAATACTCCGAGTGGTGCAGTGAGAGTAATATGGAAAAAGAAGAAAAAGGTGGAGCGAGAGTAACAACACTAAAGCAGTTATGGTATTTAGAATAGTTTGACCATTCTGTGGACAATGATATTGTTACAGGTTAATTACAATCAGATGCCTTAAACTAATAAACAATATGCGGTTAATTTCAGTGTATTTATAAAGCCGCGTCAGGGATGTGGATCTAAAAAAGTAAGGGTAATCACACAGGAACAGTAGCACTGCTTTGATGCTGGGTGGCACCAGTTTGCAAAACCGAGCGGAGAACTTGCGTACACCAGGGTTGGAGCTACCGTGAAAATGTGCGTGGCTTTATGCCAAGTTTAGGTTTTATACATCGCGATTTGAGTGTAGAAACATTCGTACACAACATTTTTGCACGTACACACCATTTATACATGAGGCCCCTGGAGAGCTACTGTGGCTGCAGGTTTTCATTCTAACCCAGGGGTCCTTGGTCACAGTCCTGGAGGGCCGCAGTGGCTGCAGGTTTTTGTTCTAACCCGGTTGCTTAATTAAAAAGCAATTCTTGCCAATAATTTAATTTCATGGCTTGTTAGTGGTTTAACTCTGCCATGTCAGGCCATTCTCATATTCTAGATTTTGTTCTCCTTTCTAAGGATATCATCCTAATGATTTGAAGGCTAAAATGGAGTAATTCTCAGTCTTTCATTTTTTTTCTCTTCACTTTCCTTCCAAGTATTTAATTAAATCCAGTAGTGCGAGATAAATACACACAGGTGTAAATGGTAACAAGCAAAATGGAGAAATGCTGGTCTCTTTTGTTATTTGCATGTCATTGTTAATTAGGAACATCAAAAACCAAGAATAAAGCAGTTTAAGACTAAAATAAGCAATAAGGGTTCAAAATCTTAACGAGTGAAACAATTAAAGTGAAGCAGAAGTGTCACTTGAGCAAGAAGTGCTTCTTTTTAAGAAATTGGGTTGGAGCAAAAACCTGCAGCCATTGCCACCCTCCAGGACTGTGATTGAGGACTTCTGTTCTAACCCTTTTCTTAATTAGTGACCAGATTTTGCTGCTAGTTAACTCTTTGCCTTAATTTTAATTGATGCACAACTTAATACTCAGGCCACTTAATTATTTCATTTTTCATAATTAGCAACCAAACAATATTAAGACACATAATGTACCAACACATAAACAACCACCTGTGTCCATCACACAATAACTGAAAATAAAGAAAGGTGAAGGCCTCATTAATGTTGATCTGCTCAGGTCCACAAAACATTTTGACAGCGCTCTTAAAAAAAGAAGCTCAACAGTTTTGGAAATGTCTGCCATGGCAGAATGAGCGCCATGGATTTAAATAACGGGTTTAATTAGCAACGAGAACTGGCTTCAAGTTAAGAAGCTGAATGCAGTGAAGTTGGTTTGGAGTTGGCCATTTGTTGGCTCACTTCGCATCAAATTTATGTTAAAGTGTTGTTTAAGGAAACAAAATCAATTCAGAGGTCATAGTCTCAAGAAAAGTCAATTACAATAATGGGAAATAGTTAATTAGCAGCAAAAACTGATCACTAATTAAGAAAAGAGAGAATGAAAACCTGCAGCCACAGTAGCTCTCCAGGACTGGAGTTGGAGACCCCTGGTCTGTAGAGTACACATATTTTCCAAGATTCTTTGTCTTAAAAGATGTGCCATGTATGCATTATTTGGCACAGTACAGATATTTCTGAATTACTTCAGTTGATTAAAATGGTCCTTATGAGAAGAAACATCACAGCAGAACTGCCCACAGTTAACCTGTGAAACTGGGCCAAGAGAAGCACCAAAAATGAATTCAATCTGAAAAATATATGCACATAGATTACACCATGATATATACCATAACCGTGATCATGATTAATTATATTGTACTATTGTTATAGACTATACAATAAGAAAATAAGAAAGATTGAAAATTAAAAATAAGTATCCAAAGATCTATTCTTCCCAATTTACCTGTTTCCCAATTGAACACAAACAGGTAAGCCCAAGTAGATTTTAAAATTGCCTTTCCAAACATCTTTGCGAACATGAAGAAAAATTATATAAAGACTCATTTTAAGACATGAATCTGAACCAAAGGAAATGCAAATCTCCGTTAACTGCACACTACTCACAATGAAAACAAGCCCCACAGTACAGGCTACTAAAGAAAGCCTTCAAACTCGTCACACTACTGAAATGAAGTTTTCCTGAAAACATTCTTTTCAATTTTCAAAATCCTCTTTCTACAGAAATCAGTATTAGCAGACAATTTTTAAAAATATTTAAGAAATATTCTTATTTGTACCAAACAAAACATCTTCTATTCCATTGTTTTCTGTCCTTGAAGATATATAGCATCTTAACATTGTGATGGACGGCCGGCGTTTCAGTCTGGCCGGGACGTCCCTGAACAGAAAAAAGGAGGAAGAGCAGGCTTTTCAGGGCATTGCATCCCCCGGGACGCTAGGTGGCAGCTCCCCTGGACGGAAATGGTTCCCTGGATTCCTTCAGGGCATCATGGGACACGGAGTCCGTTCCCTCAGCCCTGTTGGGTGCCGCCAGGGGGAGCTCACAAAGAACCTGCAGACTCCTATTGTTGTTACGACCCGGAAGTACTTCAGAGGCACGAGGACGGAAGCCTGCAGTACTTCCGGGCTACTTGAAGGATGATGTGGCGTTTGACCCGGAGAAGGAATACTTCCAGGTCATGGACATACATTGCCTGGCCAAAAAAATAGTCGCCACCAAAAAAAAAGGTCACACACTCTAATATTTCGTTGGACTGCCTTTAGCTTTGATTACGGCACGCATTCGCTGTGGAATTGTTTCGATAAGCTTCTGCAATGTCACAAGATTTAGTTCCATCCAGTGTTGCATTCATTTTTCACCAAGATCTTGCATTGAAGATGGTAGAGTCTGACCGCTGCGCAAAGCCTTCTCCAGCACATCCCAAAGATTCTCAATGGGGTTAAGGTCTGGACTCAGTGGTGGCCAATCCATGTGTGAAAAAGATGTTTCATGCTCCCTGAACCACTCTTTCACAATTTGAGCCCGATGAATCCTGGCATTGTCATCTTGGAATATGCCCGTGCCTTACGGCTACACAGCTGTTCAGTCCCAATCCATTGAGTTCCCTTCGCATTGTGCGTGTGGAAATGCTCTTACTTTCACTATTAAACATAGACCTGAGTTCTACTGTTGTTTTTCTTCGATTTGATTTGACCAAACATTTAAGTGATCGCCGATCACGATCATTCAGGATTTTTTTCCAGCCACATTTCTTCCTCGAAGACGATGGGTCCCCACTATCCTTCCAGTTTTTAATAATGCGTTGGACAGTTCTTAACCCAATTTTAGTAGTTTCTGCAATCTCCTTAGATGTTTTCTCTGCTTGATACATGCCAATGATTTGACCCTTCTCAAACAGGCTAACATCTTTTCCACGACCACGAGATGTGTTTTCGACATGGTTGTTTAAGAAATGAGAAGCAACTCATTGCACCAGTTGGGGTTAAATAACTGGTTGCCAGCTGAAAGATAATCGCCCATGCAGTAATTATCCAATAGGAGGCTCGTACCTATTTGCTTAGTTAAATCCAGGTGGCAACTTTTGTTTTTTGGCCAGGCAGTGTATTTAAAGGACTGGTCAAAACCCAGCAAGGGGAGAGCTAGAGTTGGGAAGCTGGGTGACTAAGCTGCTGGGAGTGGAGGATTGATTATTGTGTTTATTATTATTGTAGTATTGGAGAATTGTGGAGTGTGCGGTGCTTTGTGCACTTTATTTGAAGAGAAATATTAAAGATATCTTCTTGGTGCTTTTATAAGTGTGTCTTGGACGTCTGTCTTGTGAGTTTAGCGGGGCAACAGCGCCTCTAGCGTCCACAACACACATAGATCAAAAGATATAAAATAATGTTTATTGTAGCCCACTTATAATTTATTTATACTGTATTTTCTCGTACGTTTGTAAAAACTCTGTGCCACCCAATTGCTGCCCTAAGCATGTGCCTATTTTGCTTAAAGGTCAAAACAGGACTACCTTATTGTTATTATCAAACTGTGGAAGGTATCTGCGTGCAAATCTTAAATCACATCACAAATGTATTTTCTGTTGTCAGCACAGAATAACTGTCGTTGGTTTTATAGTAGTTTTATTCATCTAATTTGCTCATCTCTGCATTATTTTTAGCTGTTAAATGTTTGTAAAATGCATACATAAGCATTCTATAGAAAGTGCATTGGTAGTGTGATAACCACATGAGTTTGAATTGAGAGTTTTAAGTTATGGTGAGAAAAAAATGTAATATTGTTTAATCACATCATACAGAATATGAAATATAATGTACGAACCCAAGGTGTGGCAGAGGAAGGACAGAAACACAGCTGAAAGGACCGTTTATTGTCCCTTTAAGAAAGGAGCCTGATCAACTGACACCGCTTTTCCTTTTCAAGGAGGCTCACTTGCTACCCTTGTGGGCCTTCACACCACGCTAGATACCCTTTTTCCTTTGCCAAGTCTCAGTCAGACTGTCCGACCTGCCACACTGTTCATCGTACCTCCTTTTAAGCTCCTTCAGTAAGCACGGCTTTGCTATGCCCCCTGCCAACACTCACCCGCCCATTCTCATGGGTCGTTCCTCCAGTACAGATGCAAAATAGAAATTTTAACAGAAGTAGCAGGAATTCTACTGCCATCTTATTCTGCTATTCACAAATATTATTACAGCACTAGACATTAAGCCCGTTACAATAACGGGCACTAGAACAGTAGTGCATAAACATTAGTAGGAACAGTCTATATTAAATGGCAAGGGACCTTGACCTCATTCTGTTTCTTGTCTTAATTTTTTTTTGTCAAAAATATTTTTGCAAGAAGCATAAAGTAAAATAATAATATAAATAAAATAGAAACGTATATGACAATACAGTAAGTATAATTAATATTACAATTATCCTCTCCTCTGTGGCTGTTGATTTGATGTGTTGTGTCTGTTTGAAGATCTCCTATCGTGCCTCTCTTTAGTTTAGCTTGCTGTGGCGTCTCTCCAGCAAGTACTGTGAAGTTCCCCAGCAAGTATTTTAATCTGTGCTGGCGTGCAGCTGCTTATTGTATGTGTGGCGTCTCCCCAGCAACGGATTTTATGTGAACAAAAATAAATCTACTTTTAAAAGTCATCCTATTGTAATATCGTGAAAATTCGTATTGTGAGACTTGCCCGGACACCACCAGACTGAGACCACATCTTTATCAAGATACTTTTATTTTCTTCTCCACACAACAACACTACTCAGTCCCGCACAACTCACAACGTGCTTCTAGCCCCAGTCTCCCTTCTCCTGGGCCTTCTCTCTCCTTGTCCCTGGGCCACCTGCACTCTCTCTCCAGGAGCTTCGTCCTGCTCCTGCTCCCGACTCCAGCTCAAAGACAGGAAGGAGGCGGCCCCCTTTATCCTCACCCGGATGAGCTCCAGGTGTTCTACCTGACGTCACGTCCTGGTGTGGCGGAAGCATCAGGAGAGCACCTGGAAGCACTCCGGGTGACCCTGGAAGGATCGTCCTCCATGGGTGTGGCGGAAGTGAATAAGTCCCAGGCTCCATGAGGCTCGGGGCACCCCCTGGCGGTGACCAGAGGCCCCAACGGTCTTGAGCCTCCCTGCTCCCCTTCCGTGGGCCTCTTCTACTCCAGGGCGGTTGCCCCCTCGTGGCCCGGAGGATAAATAAGCCATGACCCAGTCCTTCCAGGCGTCCCGGCCAGGTCTGACCCCCAGCCGCGTACCACAGTATATTTAGGAAAACCCCTTCAACGACTGTCACTTTACTCTTTACCAGGCCAAGCTTCTTAATCGCAAATCTGACCTCCTCAGAGTGAACACTTGCACAACCACAAACACTAATCCCACCTCTGTGGGGAAGCTGGTCTCCGTGTCTCAGTACCCGATTGGATTTTTCGTGCCTTATGTTTTAGGTGTTACCTCATTTACCAAAATCCGATTGAATTGGCAACGTGATATTTTATAGGTCCCACCCTCTCTGTCTTGTGTGATGAGTCAGGCGGCCTTTGAAGCATCTGCTAGAGGCTGGTGACTCTGCCACTCATTCCGCCCTTCCCTGTACTTCCGCCTTGGTCGTAATATGCGTTTAATTTTCTGTCACAACAGTGGGCAATCAGCAGAGTCTCCCCAGGAACTGATGTAATGTGTGGCGTGCAGCTGATAATTATGGCCGTTATTACATTCATCCTCTCCTCTGTGGCTGTTGATTGATGTGTTGTGTCTGTCTGAAGCTCTCCTGTCCTTGCTCTCTTTATTTTAGCTTGCTGTGGCGTCTCTCCAGCAAGTACTGTGAAGTTCCCCAGCAAGTATTTTAATCTGTGCTGGCGTGCAGCTGATTATTGTATGTGTGGCGTCTCCCCAGCAATGGATTTCATGTGCGCGGTCGCGAGTACCCAATCAGCACTTTCCCCAGCAATGATGTCCTTTATTAAAGAGTGCCCTGTGCATGTGCACTTCACCAGAGGACACACACACGGACACATGGATGCACACAGGGATTTTATTAAAGAGGATGCATTTTTTATAAAACGCACCAATAGCACACTGTTGGTTTTAGGACATGCAGGTTAAACGCTACTTAACTGCATGGGAACCTTCAAATTTAGCTATAGCAAACCGAAGCCAGTGGGACTTTGCCGACATATGCCGCACTGTGTTATAAGGACAAGTAACAGAGGTGGCTTCCTGATGTCCTCCACAACTTTTAAATATTGATCTCCCTTTGGGTAAGATTATTAAACAGCATGATCTGGGATTTCATTTCTACGCTGATGACACTCAGACCTGGTTGAGTGCATTGGTCACATTGATTCTTG
The DNA here is from genome assembly GCF_900747795.2 of Erpetoichthys calabaricus. NCBI lineage: Eukaryota > Metazoa > Chordata > Cladistia > Polypteriformes > Polypteridae > Erpetoichthys > Erpetoichthys calabaricus. The sequence continues at coordinate 177,499,703 of NC_041401.2, forward strand.
CCTGTGCCATTAACTATTTAAAACTTAATGGAGACAAGACAGAGGCATTGCTGATAGGTACTGAGACTCTTTTTAACTCCACTGGCAGCTTTGGCACTGATATTAAACATGGCACCATCTCTCTTGTCTCAGAAGTATGGAGCTCGCGGGTTGTTTTAGATTCCAATCTATCATTTGAGCCTCATGTTAAGAATGTTACCATTCTTTCAGCTGAAGGACATTTCACAACTCGTATTTCACGACTCAGACCTTCTCATTTATCTTACTGCTCAAATACTCATTCTTGCTTTTGTCATCTCTCAGCTTCGTTATTTTAATGCTCTGCTCTTTAGTGCTTCAGGGAAAGAGCCAAATAGATTACAAGATGTGCAGAATACTGCAGCCAGAATTTTAACACATGCTAAACCTTGGTAGCATGCAACTACTTCACTGATTTCCTTGCACTGGCTGCCTGTTAAAAATTGGATCTTTTGCTTACTCATAAAATTCCTCTGTCTATATGTCAAACATCTTAAAATGCTATACACCCTGGCACAATCTAAGGTCATCTAATGCTGAATTTCTTGCTGCCCCACAAAACTAAATGCAAATCCCTTGTCCTGGGTATGAAGTTAATCTGCATCTGCCCTGCAAACAGTCCTTCATCTTGCAGGGAAAACTTGGAGGTTGGTTGCAGGATTGGCAGTCCTGCCACCGTAAAAAACTTCACGCAGCTCCGAAATGACAGACAGGACTCTTTTCTGCTCTCCACAGGAGTAGCTCTGCTGCAGCCGCCCATAGGAAAGCTTCTCACATTATGAAGGGGATGTGGGGAAGCCCTCAGGAGTCTCTTCCACAGAAGAGACAAAACCACCGAAGAGCCAATGGGGTCAGGCCTGTTGGGGATTTGAACAGGTGTGATGTTGAGGCGTCACCCGCTACACAGCATCACTCGGGTCCCAATTTGAGGTGGCCATCCGGTAAGGCCCGTGGAACATCTTGTCTGTCCGGCATGATGATCATCTTTCTCTGCTGTCGGCACCTTCTGAGGTGCACAGACCTGGGACTGGCCAGAGCTCTGTAGGTGGGTACACCTTTCATTGGTCTGGTGGCTCTGATGGCTGTCATACTCAGGGAATAGCTGTTGCTGTGGCGGATCGGCGCCTTCCGACGTTATCCGATGTCATTCCTTTCAATGAGCGTATTATAAGACTCAGATTAAGGCAGTCTCTGGGGACATTTTCTGTTGTCTCAGTGTATGCTCTGACTGCAGTGAGTGATGTCTCAGTCAGGGAGACATTTTATTCACAACTTCATTCGGTGATTGATGGGTGCCCACGAGGTGACACTCCTCTGGTCATAGGTGATTTCAAAACGACCGCTGGCACTGACAGGGCTGGCTATGAGGATTGTGCTGTCACTGTCCTGCTCCACTGACAGATTGAGGAGATCGTTCCTCCCCCAAACTATGCGACTCTTCAATTCCACCCGGGGGTGTAAACGTTAACATTTAACATTATACAAAGTTATTGTCTGTTTTTCACCTGCATTATTATCATTCTTTAATTTAATATTATTTATTGTATCATTATACTGCTGCTGGAGAATGTGAATTTCCCATTGGGATTAATAAAGTATCTATCTATCTATCTATCTATCTATCTATCTATCTATCTATCTATCTATCTATCTATCTATCTATCTATCTATCTATCTATCTATCTATCTATCTATCTATCTATCTATCTATCTATCTATCTATCTATCTATCAATGGGTCCTGCGACTGTGGTGAAAGTAGCTCCATGTTCATTGACTTTGGAAAAGGTCAGGGGCTGTGGATCGCAGGATATTTAGAGAATATTCTCTTTAATACCACAGCAATTTAGAATCCCCAACTGAGGTAGCATATCTGGATAAACAAGAGGTCCTAATGTTGGCCTTTTACCTACAGCATAGCTAGATTAAACTAAAAATGCTGACATGGTGGCCCAGAGGTTACTACTACTAATACTTTATGGATGAAGCATCTTGGATTCAAATCCTGCACTAGATGCTGCTGCATTGGTTTTCCCCCTCGATATCCCTAAAGACTTCAGACTACAGTTAAGTGATGATTCTATGTGGGGGTGAGGGCACTCCCAGCAATAGCTTGGTAATCTGTCCACAGCTGGTTCCCACCCTATATCCAAAAGTGTTGGGAGTCGAATCAACAAACATTGTTTAATGTACATATGTAATAACCTTTAGTTTAATTATAACATACACTCACTGAGCAAAGTATTAGGAACATCTGCTAATCCATGCAGTTATCTAATCAGCCAATCATGTGGCAGCAGTGCAATGCAAACATCATGCAGATAAACATCACTAGCGTCAGTTAATGTCCATAGCAAACACCAGAAAGAGGAATAAATGTGTTTACAGTAATTTCAACTACTGGCATTATTGTCGGTGTCGGATAGTGTGGTTTCAGTTTTTCTGTAATTCCTGATCTCCTGGGATTTTCATGTACAACATTCTCTAGAGTTTCCTCAAAATGGTGTGGAAAATTAAAAAAAAAAAAAAAAAAAAACCACCCAGTGAGCAGCAGTCCTGTGAAATGTGTGGCACGTGGCTGGGGGTGGTACCCAGCCGGGACGCCCAGAAGGACAGAAGGAGGGCTTATGCCTCCTCCGGACCGCCAGGGGGTGTCCTTATGCCTGGAGGACTTGGGACCCCGGCACTACCGCCACACCAGGAAGTGCTGGGGGGAAGAAGAAAATGAGACACCCGGAGTGCTTCCGGAAAGACAGCCGGCACTTCCGCCACACAGGGGCATGTCAGGGGAAGATTGCCGGGAACCACCTGGAGCACATCTGGGTGATTATAAAAGGGGCTGCCTCCCTTCACTCAGGGCTGGAGTCGGGTGGAAGAGGACGAGGTCTCAGAGTGAGAGTTAGAGGAGAGAAGGAGGTGGCCTGAAGGTATTGTGGACTGGCCTGGACTATTGGGGTGATTGGTGCTGTAGCACTGGGTTGTGCATATTTGGACTGTGTGCATTGTGTAAATAAACGTGTGTTGGGACTTTAAAATGAAGTCTGTCTGTCTGTGTCCGGGCTATGTCCGACAAATGTCTTGTTGATGAGAAAGGTCAGAGGAGAACAGTCAGTCTGGTTCGAATGGACAGAAAGGCAATGGTAACTCAGATAACCACTCTGTACAACTATGGTGAGCAGAAAAACATCTCAGAATGCACAACACATCGAACCTTGAAGGAGACTGGCTACTACAGCAGAAGATCATGTAGGGTTCCATCCCTTTCAGCTAAGAATACAAAGTTAAGGCTGCGGTGGGCACAAGTTCATCAAAGCTGGATAGCTGAACACTAGAAAAATGTAGCCTGGTCTGTTGAGGCACACAGAGTGTAGGATCAGAATTTGGCACCAACAGCATGGATCCATGCACTCAGCCTACGTTGTGTCAACAGTCCAAGCCAGTGGGGTGTCATGGGGTGTGGAATGTTTTCTTAACACACTTTGGATCTCTTAATATCAATCAATCATCGCTTGAATGGCCAACTTGAGTGTTGTTGCTGATAGTGAGAATCCCTTCATGCCCACAAATTACCCATCTTCTAATAGCTACTTCCAGCACAATAATGTACCACAAAGCAAAAGTTGCCTCAAACTGGTTTCCTAAACATGACAATGAGTTTAGTGGGCTTACCAGTCACCACATCTGAATCCCGCAGAATACTTTAAGGATGTGGTGGAACGAGAGATTGACAGCATGAATGTGCAGCTGACAAATCAGCACAAAGTGTGTGATTCAATCGTGTCAGCATGGACCAGAACCTCAAGGGTATGTTTCCAGCATCTTGTGGGATCCATGCCATAAAACATTGAGGCTGTTCTAACAACAAAAGTAGGCCCCAAGCAGTATTAGTATATGTTTTCTTTAATAATTTACTAAGCAAGTATTTGTACATTAAACTAAAAACCTCAGTGTAAAATAAAGAAAATCAGGTGATTTGAGTGTAAAATTGGAGTAAAACTGAGACGCATTTTTCTTGACCCCAGCAAGTTTTTGACTAAAATCGTTGCAGATGGCATGACAGCAATGTCTCTAAAAATAAAATACAACTGAGTCTTAAATCTAAGATTAAAACAGAAACAGGTGATATACAAAGTACATACGTACAAGTATCTCCAAATGCTGTTCACAATTCTTACTGAGTGTGCTGCAGGCTTCTCAATAATCCCACTGGAAAAAAAAAAACACAAAGCATACGCTAGGATGAATTTTCTGAGCACAGCACTTAACCTTCCTGACAGGTTTATGTCCGCGCTCATTACTTTTGTTGTCATAAAATATTAGTTGGGCTCTATTAATAAAAATGAAATATACATAATAAAGCATGATGTAATATAATACAACGAAACAACTAAAAAGTTATATATTATAGTAGCAGGATGCTTAACAAGATGACATCAAAATACTTACATATTCTTAGAGAGAGTGTACATATATATAATGAATTATTATTATTATTATTATATATCAAATTAAACATCCTTCATGTTATATTTTCACCTTCAAGCCCTTTACCACTACTGAATGATAAATTGGACTGGACTGCCAATACTGATTCTCTGTGCAAGAAAGGACAGAGCCGGCTATACTTCCTTAGAAGGCTGGCGTCCTTCAACATCTGCAATAAGATGCTGCAGATGTTCTATCAGACGGTTGTGGTGAGCGCTCTCTTCTATGCCGTGGTGTACTGGGGAGGCAACATTAAAAAGAAGGACGCCTGACGTCTGGACAAACTGGTGAGGAAAGCAGGCTCTACAGTATTGTACGCACGGAGCTGGACAGTAAGACATCTGTGGCAGAGCGACGGGCGCTGAGCAGGCTCCTATCAATCATGGAGAATCCAATGCATCCACTAAACAGTTTCATCTCCAGACAGAGGAGCAGCTTCAGTGACAGACTGCTGTCACTGTTCTGCTCCACTGACAGACTGAGGAGATCGTTCCTCCACCACGCTATGCGACTCTTCAGTTCCACCCGGGGGGGTAAACATTAACATTATTATTGTCTGTTATACCTGCATTTTTATTACTCTTTAATTTAATATTGTTTTTGTATCAGTATGCTGCTGCTGGAGTATGTGAATTTCCACTTGGGATTAATAAAGTATCTATCTATCTATCTATCTATCTATCTATCTATCTATCTATCTATCTATCTATCTATCTATCTATCTATCTATCTATCTATCTATCTAGTCCAGTTTTTCACATTTGCTCAGAGACTGAATTGGTAATTTTGCTTTTAACACTGCAGTGCTTTGACTACTAGGTGACACTGTCATAAGTTTGAGATATTATACGGGTGTCAGGGGGATGCCCAGCTGGCAAAATGTTGTTAAGAGCATTCAGGAGATCCCTGTTAGTGGATAACAAGAGAGGAATCCACACTAGCAACTGAGAAAAAACACGTCTTCTTAACATGCTGCACAGGAAGGGGCCACCAGGGGTTACCCGTTGTCATTGTGAAAGATAACCTCCAAGTAAATACCCTGAGGACACCACAGTGACAGCACGGTTCACTGAAGGTATGTTGGAAGGTGAAAAGAAGAGAAATCTACAGCAAAAGTGGAGGAACAAGGCCTAGTGGAAGAGCAGGTTTTTACCTTGTTTTCATTTCCTTTGACACTTTATGTTTTTCCTTGTGTTTTGGTTCAATCAAGCCATTTGGTTTAATTCCTGAGTCTGAGATGGGGTATCCAGTAGTTGCTATTGCTACTCCTGAGGACATGGAGTATATGAAGATGAGACAGAGTATAGGAGAACGTAGTGCAGAAAGAATTATTGTGTTGTGGATTAATTTTAAATGAATAATTTGACATTTTGGCCATAAGTCAATACTCAATAACTGATAATGACAAAGTGAAACTATATTTTCAGGAAGGATACAAAATTTATTAAGAATCAAAAAACAGAAATCTCTCATTCATAGTCAGACCCTTGGCATCCTGTTTCTTTAATTATCCTTGAGTTGTGTTCAGAACCTGATTGGAGTCCACCTGTGGCAAACGTTTGAGTGCAGTATTCCTTTATCATGATGATGCCTGATAACAATCAGCTACCATCACTTGAGAATCTATACATGACGTGAGCACCCCACACTGCCTAGTTATATCCCCAACAGAGCATGTGTGCCAATGATGGTCTGTTCTGCACCATCCTCAAACCATTGCCTCTTTGGGACACCAGCTGAACTATAGCTGGATATGAGGAGAATATTACCTTAATAGTAATGATCCTTACTTGTCGTGTTATTCTAGTGCAGTACATTTCTCTCTTGTTTTTTTACATGCTTGTCACTCAATCTATGTACCAAGTTTTGTGAAAATTGGTATCCTTGATGTAACATTTGTTTCCTGAGTGTATAACCAATGTCAAGATTCAAATCACACCTTAAGCTGCACAATAATAAACATCAAGGACATTTGTTTATTTCAGTGACACACCTTCAATGGGAGCAACAAATGAGGATCCTGCTAGATTCCCAATGAAAATCTCCTTACAATACAATTATCATCACAAGCCAGTAACATAAAATGTATGAGTCAGCAAATAATCTTTTATAGCAGGGCAATGACCTGAAGCACAAGGCCAGATCAATGGATTGTTTGAAAAAAAAAAAAGAAAATGAAGGACCAGTCCAATACTGAATAAAACCGAAATTTATGGCTAGAGTTGAAGATTGCCATTCATTTCTCACTACTAATAAATGTGTCATAGCCTGAAAAAATCTATGAAAAAGAATGATGGCCCTTCTGCGTGCATAGCAAGCAGACATTCAGAATTAAAGGCTTCTGGCAGATAATTCTGTCACTCTACCTCCAACAAGCAATGACTCTGCAATAAGAATAATTTCAGATATTACATTTCCTTTGGTATTCAGAAGAATTCCCATGTAACTATCCATCCATCCATCCATTTTCCAACCCGCTGAATCCGAACACAGGGTCACGGGGGTCTGCTGGAGCCAATCCCAGCCAACACAGGGCACAAGGCAGGAACCAATCCCGGGCAGGGTGCCAACCCATCGCAGGACACACACAAACACACCCACACACCAAGCACACACACGGGCCAATTTAGAATCGCCAATCCACCTAACCTGCATGTCTTTGGACTATGAGAGGAAACCCACGCAGACACGGGGAGAACATGCAAACTCCACGCAGGGAGGACCCGGGAAGCGAACCCAGGTCCCCAGGTCTCCCAACTGCGAGGCAGCAGCGCTACCCACTACGCCACCGTGCCGCCCCCATGTAATTATCTTAAATATATTTATATTATTTAAAACTAATGCAAAAATAGGCAGTTTCTTGTAATGCATGAATATACTTACCAGGAGACACAGGCTTGGGTCACTTTGATTCTATTCGTATTGACAAACACTTTTTTAATTTTCTAGCCAAACTGCCATGGCACCTGTAATGTTTCAGGCCCAGTTATGCAAAAGGTTTTTGAAGGTAATGAAAATTTATTTACAAGAGTCTCAGGGAAGGAATCCCATCTTACTGTCTATAATAAGATCCTGGGATTACTTCATAACACTTTCGTTCATTTATATAAGATCTACTCAAGAGAGACCTAGCTGGCAAAATGCGGCCATCAGGATGGTAAAAAGCAGCGTTAAGTGAAGAACAAGTCCTCCAAAAGAGACATAGAATCTTACCGGCGGCAGAAAATGTCCTGCAAACGCCAGTGTGAAAACACAAGGGCCACTGGGGAGCAGCAAATTCTGCATTAGTGTTGAGTGTATCAGCGGGTCCTCCCTGCGTGGAGTTTGCATGTTCTCCCCATGTCTGCGTGGGTTTCCTCCGGGTGCTCCGGTTTCCGCTCACAGCCCAAAGACATGCAGGTTAGGTCCATTGGCGATCCTAAATTGTCCTTGGTGTGTTTGTGTGTGGCCTGCGGTGGGCTGGTGCCCTGCCTGGGATTTGTTCCTGCCTTGCGCCCTGTGCTGGCTGGGATTGGCTCCAGCAGACCCCCATGACCCTGTGTTAGGATATAGCGGGCTGGAAAATGACTGACTGGTTCATGAGGTAAGAATACATTTCCCACTCGCTTGTCTGCTCACAGCTGCTGTCGCGGTGGAGTTATGACAACCCAGTAAGCCCCCAGTGCCATATTTACTACTTTTGCTTGTGCAAATCTGTTTCTGTTTCATCAGCGGTTAAGTTCTGCAACAGCACGTAGTAACAGACAGATGCACACTCAAATCATGTAATTAGTTTTTAGAAAACAGAAGCCTACCATTTGCACATTACATTTTGAGTTATTATTTTACATAGTCTACACAGCAAGAACCACACCAAGTGGCAAAATGAAAAGCTAAGAGTTTCACTATACATTGTAAAATAACAATAAAACTGAACTGAATTGATTACACCGCATTGTATTTTTAAAATCAGAAAAACCAAGAAACTGGTTATTGACTTTCACCACACCAAAGACCCTTTATACTTGGACACTATTTAGAGAGTGGATGTGGAGGCTGTGCACTGCCACTTGTATTTGGGGGGTCCACATCAATGACAGGTTGGACTGGTCTTACAACACTGAGGAGCTATATGAGAAAGGGCAGAGCAGACTCTTTTATTTTAGGAGACTGTGTTCCTTTAATGTGAGTAGGGACATCCTTTACATGTTCTGCCACTCTGTGATAGCCAGTGCTGGGCTATGTTGGCATCATTACTTCAGGATAAGCCCACTGAATCAGCAAGCGAATTAAAAGAAGGTAGTGATGGGGGAGAGAATAAAGACAAAACTGAGTGTCATTATGAACAATGCTTCACACTGTCTCTCTGACATACTAACACATAATATTTTCAGCCAATGAATTATTCAGCAGAAGTGTGTTAAGAAACTCTGTGGAGGCTCCTTCATACCAACAGCAATACACTGCATAATACCTCACTGTGAATGTTACTGCCAAGTTTTCCTTCTTTGTAGTTTTCTTTCTTTTTAGTCATTCTGGTGTGTGTTCAGATCACAATGTGTATGTATATGTATTTATTATTTTTATATCTATATATACCATTCAGTAAAAGGCCAAATTTCCCCCTGGGGTAAATGAAGTTCTTTTGTTCGTTTGTTTGTTCGTGCGTGTGGCGTTCGTTCGTTCGTTCGTTCTTTCTTTCTTTCTTTCTTTCTTTCTTTCTTTCTTTCTTTCTTTCTTTCTTTCTTTCTTTCTTTCTTTCTTTCTTTCTTTTAAAAGCCTTAGATTTTTGAAAGAGCCAAGCCACTTGCACGTTCCACTTTCTCTGGTGTGTTGTACAACACCAAACATACTCAGAAAATGAAAAACACTGAGTGTGATAGAGCTGACTGAAGCGCCAAAAAATTATTACAATTTTTTTTAAATGCATGTTAAGTCACTCTTGCTTTGGATATGGTAATAAAAGAATTTAGAACAATGTATTTGAGTGAGTATACTCAGTGACACTCACTCATACCAATCTATCCATAAATACATGCTGAGAACATGTAAAACTCATGCAGACCTTGGTGTGATGAGGCAGGAATGAAGCAATCCCCTCTGCTTATGCAAACCATCTGTACCAAACTTGCTAAACTTTAACCTGAATAAACTCAGGTGAACTGGCATTGCTAACTTGGCCCAAGTGTGTGTGTGTTTGCCCTGTGATGAACTGGCTCCCTGTCTAGGGATTGTTTCTGCCTTGTGCCCGATGATTGCTGTCATAGGCTCCAGCTGCCCTGTGACCCAGCCCTGGATTAGCGGGTTAGATGGATGACCGGGTGCTTACAACGTCTCTTCAGTTCTTGTCACTTGATTGCATTGTATGTGTGTGCACTCTCTCACTGCACATGTGTACATTATAACCTTCTGGATAGTGACAGAATATAAGCAGTCGTGAGTGTGCTTTTTTAAGCTATTATTGACTAGTTGTCTACAGAACAGAAAAATTAATTCACAACTTGGCATCAACATTCAATAATACCAAAAATAGCACTTAGTAATGGCTTTCTGAGGTGAATCCACGCCCTTGAGGCCAAGTATCTCTTCTCTGTTCTGCATGCTGCAGCTAGGTTAGTCTTTATCGAGATGTAATGACAAGTGGGGTGTTTGGTGAAGTTAATCACACAGCCATCTTTTTAAAATGCTTGACTCTCACAACAATGGTTTACTTTTTTACCTTCTTAAAACAACATGGATAAGCTGCTTTCCGATATGTACAGTATGTAATCTCAAGAAACACATCGATACTCAGTAACATTCCTGGCTTGAAAAATGAACGTATTTGGTAGGTTTTAGGATTTTCCTTTAAAATGGAACCTCACTATCCATAAGCTCCAGTATAAAACATAACGGAAGGCTAGTTATATTTTAAAATGCATAAAATATACCCGGGGGGCATGGTGGCGCAGTGGGTAGCGCTGCTGCCTCGCAGTTGGGAGACCTGGGGACCCGGGTTCGCTTCCTGGGTCCTCCCTGCGTGGAGTTTGCATGTTCTCCCCGTGTCTGCGTAGGTTTCCTCCCACAGTCCAAAGACATGCAGGTTAGGTGGATTGGCGATTCTAAATTGGCCCTAGTGTGTGCTTGGTGTGTGGGTGTGTTTGTGTGTGTCCTGCGGTGGGTTGGCACCCTGCCCGGGATTGGTTCCTGCCTTGTGCCCTGTGTTGGCTGGGATTGGCTCCAGCAGACCCCCGTGACCCTGTGTTCGGATTCAGCGGGTTGGAAAATGGGTGGATGGATGGATAAAATATACCCACTAATATACACCACGATTGCAAAGAAATAACTTTGACTTGAAAAACACCAAACTTATCCTTGCTATTTAATTCAACAAATTTTCAATAAAGAAAAATCTCCAATTTTGATTTTGTTGCAACTTGACATTTGAATTACATCTACCTTTCAGAGCTCTGATAAAGTTTTTTCTTTATTTAAAAAAAATGCCTGCGATATAGGCAACTGTTACTGTCACCAGTGAAAAAATTATTTTTTAGAGTGTTTTCTTATTAGCTTTAACATTTTTCCCATCAAAGCTACATGGCTCAGCAATAGCACATTGGAAAGCTCACAAAGAATATATTTCATTGGTATAGTCACATTTAACTTTTGTATGTTGTTTATTTTTCAAGGTTGATATCAGTAGCGTAGCGTGGGTGTCAGCCGCCTGGGGCGGAGGAAAATTCCGCTGCCCCCTTATTTAGGTATGGTTCAAATTTTTACAAGATATTATTATTATTTATTGTGAAATTTTGCCGCCCCCTAAAAGTGCCGCCTGGGGCAGGCCACCCCTGCCGCCCCCACTACGCTACGCCACTGGTTGATATTAATCTAACTGCATTTTTTACTACTTTTGGTTATTAGAAATGAAGGGTTTAGAGTAACAAGTCAGTATTTTATACTGAAATACATATATGGATGGGTACGGTTATGTAGTCCCCTTCATAAGATAACGAACCCAAAAACTTTAATCTTTTCTTAAAAAGTGCAGTTTTCAAGTGTCAGAAAAAGGACATGGGGAGGAGTATTTTTTTTAACTTAATTAGGAAGAAAGTACTTTGCATCTGCCTTAAAAAATTCTTATTATTCAAATGTGTTTAGGAGCTACAAAGCTGTGAACCTTCAAATAAACTGTACATATTGATATTGTAACCATGGTGGGTCTCGGGCAGTTGGACAGACTGCAGCTCTTTTTGTAAATATTTAATGAGGATTACTGTTATTTTTCATGCCACCTTTATGTGTCTTGCCTTTTTATTACTGGAGTAAAATGAAGAGGTGTGAAGTTGTATGCAATTTAAAAATGGTGGCCGGTTTTCTTTTGGTGTTGTTGGTGTTAGCTGTGAAAGCACCTGTGCAAGCTGCTAAGATTAAGGCTTGTTTTTGTCTTCACGTCATTATCTTCAGCCTTATTGTTGGGTTTGGCAATATTGGCGATGGATGTGAAGTTGGGATTTTCACCTGCCTGTGGTCCTACCAAACAGCTGTGAACCCCTGCCTCTACGCTTTTTGGCAATAAGAATCGTACACCTGAGGAACTGTCTTTTGGGGCACCCTGAACCCTACAGAGATGGCCCCTACTGGACCAGAGCTCAGGCAGCGTCTGCTCAGGACATATGCCTTCGCTGTGGAACACCTCACCAGAGCCAGTATCAAACAAAAGTGGCACTATGATACCCAATGCCAAGGTGAAGCATACCACCCTGGAAACCTGATGTAGGAGTATAATCCAAGGTGGAAACGAGAATTGTCCCCAATGTTAAGAGCGCCTGCCAAAGCCCACTTGAGGTGTTGGATGCACTGAGGGAAGTGTGTTATCGGGTCTGGCTCTTAACCAGGCACTAAACTGTTGTACTGGTCCAAGACCACTTGGCTCCACACCTGCCTCACAATGATCAAAGGGCTTCTGGACAATCTTTGGGGGATACAAAGCTGGGCTCACACTGGTGAGATAGACAGTGGCACCCCAGCTGAGGGAAGTAAAGGATCACTGCCATGCTGAATTTGTTAGCCCCCAAGGGAGCCAGAAGACTTTGATTGCGTGTCTGGTTAGATTGTTTGAGGCCACCGGGACAGCTGGCCCTGAAGAGGAGGCAGTAAATAGTGACTGGAAAATGCCCTGTTATTTTCCATACCCTCTTTGCTTAGCTCAGGGGTGTCAAACTCCGGTCCTGGAGGGCCGCAGTGGATGCAGGTTTTCATTCTAACCATCTCCTCAATTACTGATCAGTTTTTCCTGCTAATTAACTTCTTTTGCCTTTATTTTAATTGACGTGAGTCAGATCCCTTTAGTTGTTCCTTTTTACTTAATTAGCAGCCAAACAATAATGAGACACAAAACAAGCTGCCACATGACCAGCTAACCTGTGCCCATCGCACAATAGATAGATAGATAGGTAGATACTTTATTAATCCCAAGGGGAAATTCACATACTCCAGCAGCAGCATACTGATACAAAAACAATATTAAATTAAAGAGTGATAACAATGCAGGTAAAAACAGACAATAACTTTGAATAATGTTAACGTTTACCCCTGTGGGTGGAATTGAAGAGACACATAGTTTGGGGGAGGAACGATCTCCTCAGTCTGTCAGTGGAGCAGGACGGTTACAGCAGTCTGTCGCTGAAGCTGCTCCTCTGTCTGGAGATGACACTGTTTAGTAGATGCAGTGGATTCTTCATGATTGACAAGAGCCTGCTCAGTGCTTGTCGCTCCGCCACAGATGTCAAACTGTCCAGCTCCGTGCCTACAATAGAGCCTGCTTTCCTCACCAGTTTGTCCAGGCGTGAGGCGTCCTTCTTCTTAATGCTGCCTCCCCAGCACACCACCGTGTAGAAAGAGGGCGCTTGCCACAACCGTCTGATAGAACATCTGCAGCATCTTATTGCAGCATCAATATGTGGAAATAAAGAAAGGTGAAGGTCTCAGTAAAACAGAAAATCAACAGTTTTGGAAATGTCTGCTGTGGCAGAATGAAAGCAGCCACAAGCCATGGAATTAAATGACAGGTTTAATTAACAGCAAGAATCAGCTTCTCATTAAGAAACTGGTTGGACTGAAATTGGTTGGAGTTTGAATCCCCAGTTTAATTGGTCATCTGTCGGCTCGTTTCACATCTCAGTTCTGTTTGGCTGTCATTTAATGAAGAAAAGAATCAATTTGGGGGACTGAATCCTTAAAAACAGGGCTAAAGAAAAGAAGTTAATTAGCAGTGAAAACTGGTCATTTATTACGAAAAGGGTTACAATGAAAACCTGCAGCCACTGCTGCCTTCCAGGCCTGGAGTTCGACATCCCTGGCTTAGCTTGTTTTTTTGAGATTGGGTTAAAAGGGTGTGCAGTTGTATTTCATTTAAACACAGTGAGAGACTTTCTTTTAGAGTTGTTGGCATGAAAACACATGTGCAAGAAGCTAATAATGAGTCAGTATCTCCAGCCTCAGCATTCCCTTCGGCTACAATATGTATAGAACTGAGAATTTACTATTTACTATCTTTTTTATATTGTTCTAATACACAGTGATATAGTTCAACAACTAAGCAGTTCACTACATATTCTACTATGTATAATTGTAACTGACAAATAAAATTTGAATTGATTGCGTTATCATAGTGGTAATTATGCAACTCTATCATTTGATAAGATTCCCAAGTCATTTCCTGTCATGACAGCAGAATCAAACCAACTTTGACACAACTATGAAGGATGTTGAAGGCACAGGATACGCCTCGTTATTACTTCCACGTGGAAAGGATGACGACTCGTTACTTTAAGCTAATACGTAAAGCTTCCGGGAATGCTCTGATTTATCCATGTAGTCGGTGTACTTTTTTCTGCAGTCACCTCGGCACGGTATTTGCCTTTTGACTCTTCTGGGAACTGTTTGCATTGCCGGCAATCCGGGTCCTTCTCGCCGCGCTCGCTTCCTCTGTCACGTGATACACCCCTGGCCTATTGAATTGCGAGAATTTTTACTACTCTCCTCCCTTCAAAGCTACAACTTGACGTGTACAGAACGCGCGCACCAATTCCTCTCAGCTCAGCTGCAGACCACTGTTACATGGGACCATTTTTTTAATATTCCTACGAACATTTTGAGGCGGGAGAGATCTCTGAAATTTGTACGCATCTCAGTGAAGGTAGGAAAGGAAGTTACGTTTTTGTAGTACATGTTACTGTAGGTGACAGGTGTGTTGGAGGCATCGAATTTCACCCAAGGTTTTGCTAGCATTAAACGCGATTATTGCTTGGTACCTTAAAGCTGACAAGTATCCATTTGATCTATTTTTTCTGAATCTTAGGTGTGTCTGGGTGCAGGCAGAGAGGTGGATCCATGCATTAAGTGAGTCCAACATTAAATCACAAGGTTGTTCACAAGTGAGAATGACATGTACAGACTATCGAGAATATGCAGCCGTAAGTTCTTAACCAGCTTAACCTGCAAGCGTGTTAAACTAAATTTGACATTTGTGGCGTCACCAACCGTACGCTGAATTCAAAGCAGTAGAATCCTCAAGTCCGTCGAAAACCAGTCTGCTAGATTTTACTATAGTTTACATTTACGCCTGACCCCTCCAGTGTTATCTGCTTATATTATATTTGAAGTGGCTGATCGTTTTCATGTAGTGTCTTTAGAGTATATGTATTTTTTGGCATTGTCGCCAAGCCTTATGAGAAAAAAAATTAGGCACACCATTCATTCCTTTTTTTATTTGGGATGTGAAATCAATAAGTAGTTTTAGCGAGGCAGGACACAACCAACCCTGAACAAACTAAACAATATCGACTAAATTCATTAACACCTGGGCAACGGAGTGTTTTACTGGACTATTGATTTTGTGACAGAAACCTACGCGATCACAGGGGAAACACGCAGAGTACACACTGAAGATTGAAGATAGTTTGGATAGCAATGTTTGGCTTGACTCCCATTTTTATTTTATGACAGTTTCTGTTTTCAATTATATGATGCCTTACTACTATCAGAGAAGAAAATTGTAATGATAGAATTCTAGTGTAACATACTATACCATTTTCAAAACTTGCCTAAACCTAACCAGGGTTGTGGTGGGATGGATAATGTCCCAGCACGCACAGGGTGCAAGGCAGGAACAATTTCCAGGACAGGTCGCCAGTCCATCTCGGAGACTAAACCAGAAATAATGGTGAACAGGCACAGGAACAGTAAGGGCATCCTTAGGTATATCTAAAACGTTGAATGGATATGTATTTAAATATTGTAATATTAATCTTTATTGTAAATGAAGGTCTGGCAATTGCCATTTTTCTAAATTCATGTAAGATTTCAATCTTTACTTCCAATTGCACTGCTATCATCTGTAACAGTGTTTTTTGCATTTTCTAAATTTGAATTGGATTTTATACTGGGCGCACTGCCAAGTGGTAGTCCTTGGTACATTTCTCAAATATTTTCTGGATTGTAGGAACCTTTACTGGAAGAGGTATATTTTCTGATTGCACAATCTGTTTAACTCTTTGTTTTAAAGTTTTTGGCTTTTATTTATTTGCTGCCACTGGTTTTTTTTTTTAACACATTTGGCTAAAATGAGTTAGAAGATTAAAATAATAACGAGTTTGCATTCTAGCCTCCCACTTTTTGAGGTAACGCTTTCATTCCATCCACCCACCCATTTTTTTGCAGGGAAGCTGGAGCCTATCCCAGCCAGCATTGGGTGTAAGGCAGGAACAACTCCTGGACAGGCTGCCAGTCCATCATAGGTTAGAAACACACAGGCCAATAACACAATGCCAATTCACCTAACCTGGATATGATTGGACTGTGGGAGGAAACTGGAGTGCCTGAAGCCAACCCACACAAACACGGGTTGAACATGCGAATACCACCCAGGGTGCACCCGTATGTAAATCCTGGTCTCATTATTCTGATGTAGCAACTCCCATGGCATCCAGCTTTTGTAGTTGTTAGTGTATTATATTTAATTAGAAAGCCATTTCAGTAATACATTATTTACATCAATGACATAAAGAAATGTTTCTTTAAATTTATCCATATGTTGTTATCCTAACAGTAATCTTTTTAAATCTTTAATTATACATGAGGATCTACCTCATATTGGGCTGTTCATTAACATTGCTCTCAGAATTCTCTAGGAGAGGGGTGAATGAGTGTAGAGTGTGGCTTAATTTAATATTAAAAGTTATTTGTAATCTTGTACTGATTTAATCTTAGAATGAAGTCTGTTTTGTTTATTGAAATTTGACCTATAAGCTCAATACATGTAGAAATAAAGATGGTCCTTTCAGTTCCATAATAATTTTCAAAAACTTTTTAAAATAATAAGTTTTTTGAAAGTGGATACATAACTAATGTGAAACACACTTGTGGTGTATATAAATAAAAGATTATATTCTAAAAAAAACTTTAAATAAACCATTTGTGCATTATAGTAGCTCTGAAATGCCAGTGAACAATTTACAAGGGGTGGCTGCAAAGCAGAGCATATAGAAAGGGTATGTACAAGTGCAAAACGAAAGAGCAGTTATTCCTGGAAAGGCTTATCAGTCACTTCTCCTTTGTGGCAAGCAACTGTGAAGACATTTTAAATTTGAGTTGAGTAATACAAGAGAAATGTCAAGATGAGTGTTCACTATCAAAATTCCAAATAGTTAATTGAGCAAAAGGACTTCTCTTTGACTTCACTGACTGCTCCCAGGATGATTTATACGACACACGGTTGCATGCAGCTCTGAACTGGGAGTGAATTGCAACTAGGATTCGTTTCTCACTGTATGAGACCTTTTTTTTTTAATGCTTTTATTACCATGTCTTTAGATATTAAGATTGTTGTAAAGGAGTAGTTTCTAAAACCAAAGTAAACCAAAGCCAATTCTCTTTCTGAATTTTTTTTTTTTTTGACTCCTCCAGCTTACAGGGAAAACTTGGGGGGCATGATAGCAGGATTGGCACTCCAGCCACCGTAAATAAACCTCACACTGTTCCAGTGTCACCCGCTGCACCCGCTGGTCCCAATCCAACTGAGGTGGTTAAATTTTGAAATCGTATGAGAGGTTTGCAATACACCTTTTTGACATGGAGCACTGGTGCTTTGAAGACGTAGTCTTATTATCTTTATTAACATTTATTTAATATTTTTGTCGGTATTTCCCAGCTCTTCTCACATTAATGATGAAAAGAGACTTTATTAAAATGTTACATATCATTTTTCCAAGAGCCTCTTTGTCTAAACAAATATTCACCCCATTGTGTTTTCTTTTTTTTAATATCTGATTGTTTTGTAATTTATTTTTTATTTATTTAATACTAGGAGGGGGCAGCACAGTGGTAGTGCTGCTACCTCGCAGTTAGGAGACCCGGGTTCACTTCCCGGGTCCTCCATGCGTGGAGTTTGCATGTTCTCCCCGTGTCTGTGTGGGTTTCCTCCCACAGTCCAAAAACATGCAGGTTAGGTGCATTGATGATCCTAAATTGTCCCTGGTGTGTGTGTGTGTGTGTGTGTGTTTGTGTGTGTGTGCGTGCCCTGTGGCGGGTTGGCTCCCTGTCCAGGATGCGTTCCTGCCTTGCGCCCTGTGCTGGCTGTAATTGGCTCCAGCAGACCCCTGTGACCCTGTGTTAGGATATAGCAGGTTGGATAATGACTGACTAATACTAGGAGATACTGGTTAAATGCTTGGAGGTATAAATCGCCACGTTGCACCTTTTCCTGTATCTGGATGTCTTGTGTTGGCTTACTCTTTGAAATGTATAGAATAAAAAATCTTAGACTTTTTTCAATATATTGTGTGACAGAATTAAAAAATACTCAATGGCAAAAAATGACCCCAATATAACATGCAAAGTTAGTAATGATGTAGCATACATTACAGGTACCATTGCACTAAAATTCAGCTTTGACAATTGTGTACTACTGCCTTTTTTTTTTTTTTTTTCCTTCTTTTTCTGCCTTTGCATGCTGGCTACATAAACACTCTTGTACCACCAGCTGTAATCAAACCTGCTGCAAACATGAAGGGTAATAACACATCACTCCTAAGTATTAAACTAGTTCGTCGACCAGCCATTGCTGGAATTGAAACTACTTGAAATGCTGCAGTGTAATTTAACTTTTTGATATAAGGAAATAATCTATTAGAATGAGTCAATGTTTAACAACCTGTTTATCTAGTCAAAAATCCTCTCCATTAAAATGGCCTGTTTGTCTTTTCAAAGAGTCTGTGGCCTTAAGAGTGTCCTGTACATCCATAATATTGTTTAACTCTTTGTTGTTAGGAAGCCATTTATTAGACTGCTTTAATATTTAACAAGATGTTTTATCTAGTCATAGAAGCCCTATGTTTAAAAAATGCCAAAAAAAACATTCTTTTGGAAATTGACTAACTTGGAGTTAGATTCAGTTAGGTTCATACTTAATTCACATTCACTAAAATGGCTTTTTGATGTACCGTGTGTTGGGAAATAGATTTTGTAGTTTACAAATGCTAAACTTGTGTGTTTTTTGGTAATCTTTATTGTATGAAACTATTATGGGAATTGATTAGTAACATATTTAATATATTCTGTTTATTTTTTTTGTATCTATGATACTTGATCCACTAGTAATAACATAATCCATTTCAGGATCACTGGGAGCAGGGGCTGAAACCATTCATGGGCAGAGTGTTGGTTCATCACAGAATAATTCTTAATAAGAATCAAAGATTTTATTTCTTTGCCATAACATACAGTAATTTCTATAATTTTCAATTAATGTTGCTGAAAGCACCCTAAAAACGTAGCTACTATTAGGTTTTGTTGATTTTTTTTTTTTTTTTTAAACATAGATTTAGAATGAATTTCATTGGTATATGTGAATTCAAAATGGTTTTGTTTTTTTCCTGATCCTAAAATATCAATTTGTGTACAGCCTAAATATTGTTACTGGTCATCTTTATACTTTATCAACCAGTTCTTGTTAATTTCTGTTCTTAAAATTCAAAATAATTTTAATGATGAGATTTAAGGTTAATTTGTAGTATACAGTATATTATTTATTTTGAATTACAAAGAATTAATCACCATAATGTAATGCTTAGTGATTTACTGCCCCATTTAGACTTGCTTCAAGGTTTCATATTCATTATTTGTAACTTCTAGTAAATACTACTTGTGTACTACTTGTGTATAATATTAAATATAATTCTATTTAGAAGCCTTTATGTACATAAGTCTTAGTATATTCACAATTTTTGGACTGTCTGGTGAATTATTGGAATAGAATGTAGTTATGTATATCATTTATGTTATGTTTGTTTTATTGGGGTGAGGCTTAAAGTTTTTCTTTAAATGTACTTACTCCAGAAAGTACTAAATCCCCTTCTTTAAAGCATATTGGAAAAGCTAATTGGATAATGTCTAGGATATCCTTGAAGGTTGTTTATTTGTAATATGCTCTTTTCTGCTGCAGTTTTTGTCTAAACAATTGACAGTCTGATCTGCTTGATTCAGTAAGTTTACTGTTTATCTATAGATTACTTTTTACTAGTATCTTGTGGGACTGGTATGCAAAAGGCTGTAGTTGCTCCATTTGTCTTAAACAGATATAACAAACCTACAGATGAGACCTTTTATACTGTTTGTACAATTTCTTTTAAAAGCAGAATAGATCTCACTTTCCACTAAGAGGCTCACAGAGGAGCTATTAATGACGTCAAATGTAAGACCGTGGAAAGATGTCTGTCCAGATTAGCAGAGTAGAGTCTTCTTTGGTTTAAGTATTTGACTTGGAATGAGCTCTCAGGTGGAGTTCTAATCCTTACTCAGTTCATTACTGAACCAAACCACGCGTCTCCTTTATACTTGTCTTTGCCAAGTGACTCAAAATGACCTTATTCTTGCCTTGTCTCCACCCGACTTACATTAGACCTTCTCTGCAGTGTATCTAGTTCCCCCAGTGGTGTGCATCCATCCTGAAACTCATCCAATCCCTTTCTGTAAAGAGAAGAGTAGTGGCTTTCCTTGTAATAAAGCATCCTGAGAAAAGCAAGAAGGGACAAGTGAATTCACATTCAAGGTATCACCTAGCCTTTTCAACCAGATATTCAAAATTCATGCTTAACAGAATGCACAAAAAACTGTCTTCCCAGCAGTCCAACTTGTGGGTTGCTTTTCCTGTCTGTTATTATTCTGGAGAAAAGTGCAGGAATTTAATTTAGTAGATGCTTATGAATCATACAAAAGTTGTACCTTCATGAAAAAGCTCTCCAGAGCTATATAATTTGAAAAACAGTGGCTTATCAATGCATTGTGAATGGTGGAAAATGGTGAGCTTTAAAAATATATAGGCTCCTGCTTTGATTGGTTATATGACACTTCCCTGATTGGATTCTGCTCATTACATTTTCTTAGCTGCTTTGCTTCCTTTATACTCGGGAGTTATTCTCAATTAGAATTCCACCTCATCTTCTGTCCAAACAAAATAATCTGTTTTTGTTTTTTTTTTTTTTGTATTTACCATTGCTGTTCTCTGATTGTGAACATAACCTACAAATATTTGTCTAGCGTGGAGGACACTTCTCTCTCACCTTCCATCTATGCCCAGTGTAGGAGAATGGCTATGTCATTTGCATTTTCGGTCATTTTAGTGTGGCCAAAGATACTTTCGTAAACTATGTGAAAACGCTAGTGGACGGAGGTCGTTTTCATTTTAAAATGACTTTTAAAAATTATAATATAGAATGTTTTCTTATGAGCTGCAACATTTTTCCTATCAAATCTAAAAATGCATCTTGCAACTTGCCTTTTTTATTTTACTACTTTTGGCTATTGAAAAAAAAACAAACAAAAAAAACTGACAGGCTTGGAATAATAACAAGTCAATTTTTTAAATGCCAAAGTAAAATCTCAAGGGTACTACTTGTATTTAAAATATTGACCTGTTTCTTGGTCCTCTTCATGAGATAAACACCCCAGAATTGTTCACATTTGTTAAAAAATGCAGTTTTGCACCTTGGGATAAGTTGTGTGGTGTGTAAACGTTTTATAGTTAGTAGGGACAACAATACTGTGTGCCTGCTTTCAAACAAAATAAAAATCATGTTGGTATTCAAAGCGATTTAGTAGCTACTTAAAAAAAATAGAAGAAATTTCCAAGCTCCAGATGGAAGGTCTAATTCATATACCAAGAGTCATCAAGATCAGAAATGGTAATGCAAAGGGTATTTGTTGAATTAAATGAAATGGCTCATAATACCTCCGGCATGTTCTGGGGTCTACTCATGAGTCTTTTTCTAAATGGCTGTTCATGGAATACCTCCAAGAGAGAATGAAGTGCAAGCATCCTTAACTACATGCCTGAGCCATCTCTCTCTCTCCAGAGATGCAGTGGTTCAGTTTTAAATTCTGACACAGAGAGTTAGCCCAGCAACCTTGTGCAGTTGTCTATGTTGGCCACTTGTACTCATGATCTCCTTTCAGTCGCTAGCCAGGGCTTCAGTCCATAGGTCGGGATAGGGTTATGAAATGACAACTAAATCAAAGGGTTGAGGTTAGAGGTGTTTTTAGGACTGGTCAATAAATGGTACAGTGGCAGCAGTTTTGTGGATATTGTACATTATACATAATATAGATATTCCAATATGAAATATAGTATTAATTCAACTGAAAATTGTATATCCACCATAATTTTGTTGGCAGTGGTCTATACTGAAGGTAGCATGCCTAGAGAATGCATTCATTGATGATTCTCATTAGTATCAACTATATACAATCTGCTATATGGAATGTACAGAACTGTGGCATATTGCAAGGAAGCTAATTTTCCTTTTTTTTCCATTATTGCAGTGTTTGATGCTAGCAGCTGCTTCACTTGTAGTTTTGTTAGCAATTCATAAATTCACACAAGTGTGTTGTAGGTTCAAATTCAAGGTGAACTGCTGTTATTCATCTCTTAATGATGCATTATGTTTTGATTCTCAGTGACCAGAGAATAGTTTTGAAAAATGTACTTGCTAGGTAAATGCACCCATTATAGATTATTGGGCCAGTGATTATTTTTGATGTCTTTTTTTCTTGGAGACAGATGGTTAAAAAGTTGATATGCTTTTTTCTCCATACAGTTTGGAAGAGCAAGCACACATTGAGATAACCAGCACAACGTTGAGGAAAGGACAATTCAACAACTCTTAAAACTGCCAAAGTGTGACTTTTGTTATCTCTCCTATTAAATGAAGATGAACTTTTTCAGTGCTTTCTTCTTTTTACTTGTCAGCCTTTACCCATTACCTCAGATCTTAGCAAAGGAGTCAAATGGTCACATTTCCGTTGTGATTTTGGGAGCAACGGGCGATTTAGCTCGGAAATATTTATGGCAGGGATTTTTCCACCACTACATGGAACAAGTCACCAATGGGTACAGCTTTAGCTTTTACGGTGGAGCCCTTGCAGAAGCCGACCAGGGAAACCCAGCATTATTTGAAATCCTGAAGGGCCTGAGGTGCCCATCTGAAGTGGATCAGCAGAAATGTGCTTTGTTGAAGGAACAGTTTTTAAAACTTTCTCAGTATCGACAGCTGAGGACTGCAGAGCAGTATTCTGCCCTTCATGAAGAAATCAACACGCAACTTAAGCAGGAAGAACTGGTAGAGGCAGGCAGATTGTTTTATTTGTCAGTTCCGGCCTTTGCATATGTTGAAATTGCAGAAAGGATCAATAGCAGCTGCAGACCAACTACTGGGGGATGGCTGAGAGTTGTTCTTGAGAAGCCATTTGGCCATGATTATGACAGTGCTCAGAGTCTAGCCGTGGATTTGGAGAAGTATCTCAGACAAGATGAGATGTACAGGATAGACCACTATTTGGGAAAACAGGTATGTATGACCAGATGAGTATCACATTTCATATCCAGATGAGAGCTTTCACATTTCTGATGTTAGTCTGTGTTTTCTATATTATATACATGCACAGTGTCATGAAAATGTTTGTTTTTACGCCATGACCTCTCATGTAAATGTTTTCAAAGCACATGGATGACCTCTGCCTCTCTGTTGATTTAATTCTACACCACATAAATTAAAGCTTTTTTTCTATAAGGAAATTAAAACCTCAATTCCTTCAAAATCTGTCGGGGATAGTGAGGACTTCAGTTAATCATACCATTAATAAGGCTCTAATATACCTGTCTGAAACACTTACCCTGACAACAGTTATGAAAGCAGGTTTATAAAACTAATCTGCCATTGTAATGGATCCTGTCATCATGCTGCCCTTGGGTTATTTTGCTGTAATGTTATCTGTTCATTAGATCTTTTTTTAATGTTATTTGACATTATTACTCAACTGTTTTGTTGTTAGTTGACCCTGGTCATGCAGATTGTAGAGGCTCAAAATAAAGTAGGAAATTATAATAATAAAGTACAAAAATACTCCATGCAGGGTCTTGTACATCCTGTTTGATACGACTTAAACGAAAGGTGTTAAAGTTTTTTTAGATTTTCAGGCTGAGCAAAAATATGCTGAAAGTACCTTCTTCAGTTTTGTTTCTTCATGCAGTGGTGATGCTTAAGATTTTTTAACCTACAGGTGTTTCCCGTTTTATTTATTTATTTATTTTTAGAATGTCTATCTTGTCTTGTCAGTTCAAGATGCATTTTTATAGTAACAGCTTTATTCAGCAACTTAATTAGTGACCACTTCACCAAAATCAGGGGGTCAGAACCAGTAGTCTCTGGGATTTGTGTTATGTGGGTCAGATACTGTATTCTAATTCCTAATTCTAAGTTCACTGTATACTGAAAAGAGCAATAATTAAAAAGTGGAGATTTTCAATCTTCTGTTTTTCTTTACCTTTAAAAGGCTGTTGCACAGATATTACCATTTAGACATGATAACGCAAAATTACTGTATCCTCTGTGGAACCGACACCATGTGGAAAAAGTGGAAATCATCCTAAAAGAAACATTGGATGTCAAAGGTAAGTGACGAGTGGGCTAGATATATATATTTTTTTCTTCTAAATGGGACACCTTATTCGTACTATTTGACTTACTATCATAACATAGCCTAGCCTATTCATAACCTATCAATTCTAAACTTAATATACAGTATGTGAAATAATAAGGGTGAATCATCTTGTGGTGGACTTGCTTCTTTTCCAGGTTGACTCAGTCCTTGAACTAATTGTTATTTGGAAAGTGTTTTCTCACCTTTTAGACTATGTATTTAAAAAAACATGAGTAGAATAAATGCAGATTTATATAGAGGCTCCTCAATGATTAATCTCATGAAAACATTATCTTTAAGTAATTTTAATTTGTTTACTTTAACTCAAGGAAAAACTACATGCATGTTTGTGACTTTTACTTTCTGTGCATATTATATACAGTACCACTGGAACACACACACACGCACACACGTATAAATGGTTCTTAAAATTTTACTGAGAATTTAATCATAGGTTATATTTGCTTACCCAGTGGTTTTGTAGTAATAAAGATAGAAATGGCAACAAATGACATTCAATTCCACCCGGGGGGGGTAAACATTAACATTATACAAAGTTATTGTCTGTTTTTTACCTGCATTATTGTCAATCTTTAATATTGTTTTTTGTATCAGTATGCTGCTGCTGGAGTATGTGAATTAACCCTTGGGATTAATAAAGTATCTATCTATCTATATACTTCTTGCCACCATGTGGTAAACAAATCAGGTGCTACCAAGGTGAGGTAATGGAGTTTCAGTGTTGTGCTCTTTTGTTGGCTCTTGTACGGAGAGTTATGAAAGTATTCTTACCCCTCAGTGTTTGTCCTGTTTTGTTGTATTACAACCTGGAATTAAAATGGATTTTATTTGGGGTTGTTTTACCATTTGATTTATACAAAATGCCTACCACTTTGAAAGTTGAAATATTTTTATTGTGAAACAAACAATAATTTAGACAAAAAACAGAGCCCCCTCTTGTTGAAATTCCAGCTGCAAGTCTCTCGGGGAATGTCTCCATTAGCTTAGTGTATCTCGCCACTGGGAATGTCGCCCATTCCTCACGACAAAACTGTTACAACTCCTTCAAGTTATATGGGTTGCATTAGTGTACTGTACAGCAATCTTCAAGTCATGCCACAGATTCTCAATTGGATTCCAAAACATTTGAATGTTTTTCTTTAAACCACTCCAGTGGTGCTTTAGCAGTATGTTTAGGGTCATTTTCCTGCTGGAAAGCGAACCTTCATCCCAGTTTCATATCTCTAACAGACTGCAACAGCTTTTCCTCAAGAACTGACCTGTATTTAATGTCATCCATTTTTTTCTTCAATCCTGACCAGTTTTCCTGTCCCTGCCAGTGAAAAATATCCCCCACAGCATGATGCTGCCATTACCATGCTTCGCTGTAGGAATGGTGTTCACAAGGAGATAGGAAGTGTTGGTTTTTCACCACACATGGCATTTCCCGCGATGGCCAAAAGTTCAGTTTTAGTATCATCTGACAAAACAACCTTTTTCCACCTGTTTGGGAAGTCCTCCTCATGCTGTTAGGCAAACTCCAAACTTATTTGCTTATTTTTTTTTTTTGTTTAAGCAATGGCTCTTTTCTGCACACTCTTCCATAAAGCCTTGTTCTGTGGAGTGTATGGCTTAAAGTGGTTCTACGGACAGATGCTCCAGTCTCCGCTGTGGATCTTTGCAGATCTTTCTAATTATCCTTGATGTCTTTGTTGCATCTCTGATTAATGCCCTCTTTGCTTGGTCTGTGATTTTTTAAAATTTTTTTTTATTATATTCTTTCCATTTTGTTATAATAGATTTAATGGTGCTTTGTCGGATATATTCAAAGTTTGGGATATTTTTTAAAACTCAACTCTGATCTACACTTCCCCACAACTTTGTCTCTGACCTGTTTGAAATGCTACTTTGTCTTCATGTTGCTTGCTTAGTGTTGTTGTGGAGTCGAAGGGATCTTTAAGAGCAGGGGCCTCGTGCATAATGCCGTGCATAGAACTCGCACTATAACATGGTGTAAGCACAAAAGTGGGAATGTGCGTACGCACAGAAAAATCCAGATGCAGGAGTCTGTACGTACGCAAACTTCCACGTTCTTCTGCTACATAAATCCCGATCAGCGTGAAAAGTAACGCACATGCACACACCTGCTGTCCCACCCCAACTCCTCCCAGAATTACGCCTCTTTGAATATGTAAATCAATATAAATAGCCCTTAAGCTCAGCCTTCTGTGAAAAGACAATGGAAAAAGCATTTCAGCATATGAATTTCAGCGAGTACCAAGTGGAGGCAAGGAAAAATGTACTATTTGTTGGTTTAAACAGTGATAGAAACAACAAAAAGAAGTCGATCTAGTGACAGAGTGTGTTGGAGAAACTCGAAAGCTCAAGTTCACAAAGTTGCACAATGCCCAAAATAAAAAAAGAAGTTGTCAGATATCAAAGTCGCCGTGAAAAGCCGAGTCGTAGCCCACCGTCTGAGTTTCATATGAAAGCTTATTGGGGTACAGAGAAAAAAAAAATAGGCACACAGTGGGGGGGGGGAAAGCACGAAATGTCAACTTTAATCTCGAAATTTTTACTTTGATTATGTAGTTTATTTTGTCATTAAAGTAAAACATCACAAACTTCATCTTAAAATCGTTTAACTTAGTAGTTTCTCAATCCCATCGTAACTAAAGTAGCACGTTAAATGCTTGTTTTGTATTTGATCTTCTATGTGCTTTATGTGTGTGAATCACTACGTGCTTACTGGCTTTCTCTTCCTCCAACAGGACACAAAATCTATTACATTCGTAATATTACAGCTCTCTGAATAATTAAAATACTGCGATGTATACTTGATATAATTTTCACAATGATAGGATTTTAAAGCATGTTATTAAACATGGGAACACGGTGGCGATGAAATAATTTATTGTAGCAGTACTGTCTCTTTCAAACGTACTAACCCCCAATTCCTGTCCTTCCTTTTCTTTCTTCAAATACCCAATCACCACACAATCAGCTCTGTAATAGGCCTTAAGTCTATAACACCGATTCTTCAAAACTTTTAAGGAACACTGAAATATCTTTGTATTACATGTTTAATTATTCTATCCTTCACGCCAGTCCCAGTGAAGCATACAGTGCGAGGCAGGAACAATCCGTGAATGGAGCGCCAGATCTTTGCTACCGCAGCGACACTGTGTCCTTTAATTATTAACAATATAGATTATTTAAATGAAGTTAAAGTTTTATCTGTGTAATATAATAAACATATTTTGCTGCATTTCATCTTAAAAATGATATTGTCATCATATGTAAATATGCGCTTTATAAAGTGGCTCAGGTTGTGCAATATTTTAACTGTAGTGCAAGTTTACAGTGAGGTGATTGTACTAATAAGTACAAACATTTCTACAAAGAGCACTTGATGAACTGATTGAGTGCATTTAGAGCTCTTGGGATGAAACTGTTTCTGAACCGCGAGGTCCGTACAGGAAAGGTTTTGAAGCATTTGCCGTGTGAGAAGCAGTTCAAATAGGAAGCATGGCTTGATGCTGAATACCGATAATTTTCTTTCCGATCAGCTTCTCCGAGTGGTGCAGTGAGAGTAATATGGAAAAAGATGATCTGCTGTGGCAACCCCTAACTGGAGCAGCTGAAAGAAGTAAAAGAAGGTGCAGTGAGAGTAATAATGCTAAAGCAGTTATGGTATTTGGAATAGTTTGACCATTCCGTGGACCATTATATTGTTACAGGTTAATTGCAATCAGATGCATTAAACTAATAAACAATATGCAGTTAATTTCAGTGTATTTATAAAGCCTTGTCGGGGATGTGGATCTGAAAAAGAAAGGGTAACCACACAGGAACAATAAGTAGCACTGCTTTGACGCTGGGTGCCGCCAGTCTGCAAAACTGAGCAGAGAACTTGCGTACGCCAGGGTATGAGGTACTGTGGAAATGTGCATGGCTTTATGCCAAGTTTATGTTTTATACATCGCAATTTAAGCGTGGAAACATTTGTACGCAACATTTCTGTGCATACGCACCGTTTATACATGAGGCCCCAGGTCTGTTTATTATACAGACATCATGTGACAGATCATGTGACACTTTGATTACACACAGACCATAATCAACTAATTATGTGACTTCTGAAGTTAATTGGTTGGACCACACCTTATTTAGGTGTTTCGTAACAAATTTTGGGGATTCATAGCAAATTCATACATATTCACAACTTTCCAGTTTTTACTTGTTTTTTTTTTAATATGCTGTATATACTCAAGGTGTTTTACTTTAATTTCAACTTCAACAATTTGGACTATACTGTTAAGTCCATTACATAAAATTCAAATGAAAATCCATTTTAAGTCCAGGTTGTAATGTGACAAAACAGGGCAAACACTGAGTGGGACGAATCGTAATGCTGTAAATGATGAGGCATCCAGCATAGGTTTTGCAGAAAATTTTGTTATGTAAAATGTTCTCTCTTGGACTAAGTTTTCTTGTGCTATCAATATCCATCTCGTGTATTTAAAGTAATTATATTAACCCAGTGTGGACATCAGGTGTACAAATTTGGAAACTGTAGAATAATATTTATGGCTAAGACTTAATAATAAGAATATCTGTCTAGCTACTGAAACCATTGAACCAAACTGCATATTAAAAGTAATAATATATTGGTCTTCCGTTTACTAATAATGATACAAGTAGTATGTCATTCCATTATGGAGGAATATCTTGGCTACATTTAAATAAATAAATACGCAAATAAATGTATTGTGAAATGTGACCATGAATGAATAAAGATAAAATTATATGTGACCATAAATAATTAAATGTGTCATGAAATGTTTTTTGTTGCTTATTTCTTTATGTATCTTTTTTTTTTTTTTTTTATACCCTTTCAGTGACACCGTGTAAAACACGGGTGTCAAACTCAAGGCTTGGAGAGCCGCAGTGGCTACAGGTTTTTCTTCTAACCATTTTCCTAATTGGTGACCAGTTTTCACAGCTAATGAATTTCTTTTCCCTTCATTTTCATGGCCCAGTTTTTAAGGATTCAGTCCTCTGAATGGATTCTTTTCTTCATTAAATGACAGCCAAACAGAAATAAGACGTGAAATGAGCCAGCTAAATTGGGTCCTCAGACGCCAACCAATTTCATTCCAACCAATTTCTTAATGAGAAGCCGATTCTTGCTGTTCATTAAAACTGTTATTTAATTCCATGGATTGTTGCTGCTCTCATTCTTCCATAGTAGACGTTTCCAAAACTATTGATTTTTCTGTTTTTTTTTTTTGTTTTTTTTTTTCTTTCAAAAAACACAGTCAAAATGTTTTGGTGAACTGAGAGATCAATCTTACGGAGATCTTCACTTTTCTTTATTTTCAGATATTGTGTGATGGACACAGGTGAGCTGGTCATGTGGTGACTTTTTTTAGGTATCATTATTGTTTGGCTGCTAATTAAGGAAAAAGAAAATACTAAGGTGCCTGAGTCAAGTTAATTAAAACTAAGGCAAAAGAAGTTAATTAGCAGCAAAAAACTGGTCACTAATTAAGAAGAAATCCTGCAACCCTCCAGGACCGGAGTTTGACATTCCTGGTGTAAAACATAAAATACAGAATCAAAATCAGCTGAATTTTTTTTTTTTTACTTCCACCCAACTCGTCAAAGTTGAGGGGTGGATTCTATAGCAAGTACTGTTTTTTGAATTGTGAATTGTCTTGAGTGTGGATGTAAATCTTTGGTTATAAAGTGCTACATTCATAGCCACATACTGTACTTCCTATACAGACTCCTGGTGATGAACTCAGGTAGTTTTGAATTAAAGTACCTGTTTCAGGCAGTAATTATGGACAACTTTTTCTTGCACTTGTGTCTGCCACAAATGTGCACATTCATAACTTTGAGAATGCCCTTTGGTTCTCTTAGAAATCCTGTGGCTCATAGGCATGTGCAAAGTTGTGACTGTAAACACTCCCTCTACCGACAATTCACCAGTTTAAACACAATACTCACTAGGGTTTGCCCTCTCATCGTTGATAAATGAAGATGACAGTTTCCATTTCAAACAATATATCATGTTGCATGCAGTGCCACTGAAATAGATTATGAAGTAATTAAATACATAAATAAGCAACAAAAAACATATTGGAAAGATCACTGGAAATTTTTTAACAATAACAAACCACTCCACCCAGCAAACTTTGCCAGTCCTATCAACCTAATTCCTCCAAAATAATATCAAGTTGAACTTTGAATGTCCCTAGTTGTCCTACTGTCTACCACACTACTTGGTAACTTGCATATTTCATTACACATTTAAATATTTAAGATCACATATTTTATATTTACATATATTTGCATAGTAATCTCTTTTACCCAAAGTGACTTACAAAAGCAGCCAATATAGTCGAGTAGATAAGTAAACATCAGTCTGGTGAACTATTCAGGAATAAATGTCCCATTTTACTATTTATTTATTGCATATTTAGTTTTTTATCCAAATATTACTCCCTACTCCTCAAGTCAAGGTGTGCTTGTGGGGTCCTTTTTTCTTCCTTTTTTTGAACATTTTCCTTCATAGGCCACTGGGTGTCAGCAAATCATTATTAACACTAAATGTTTCAAAGAAATCTGCAAACCTTGAATTCCATGTAGAGAAAATACTGCATGTTTGGTAAATGAAGCGATGAATGGCTATTTTTTTTGTGTAAGTGTAATATTTTCTGCTATTTCTTCTTGTTTGGCTTTACTTCACTTCTGTTTTTGTTGCAAGCATTTGTATGTCGACTGAAAGCTTGTCAGTCTAATAATCATTGGCTTCTCTAATATATATTTTTGTAAATTTTTATTTTTTCAGTAAATCTGTTTTTTGTAGTATTGGATAATGTGTTAATGTGGAGTTCCAAAAACACACAATGTTAAAAGTATTTTCAGGGATTATGCAGAAGAGGGGCTGGAGACTTCCTTCTAGTGGTTAAAGCCAGGCTTGCTGGTATAGTGCACAGAAAGAAATGCTCTTTACGAGAAGGAGTCAGCTGGATTTAGGAGCAGAACTATATGAGGTATAAGAGGAATATTCAAAGACAGAATCTTGGAAAGAGAGTTGGAAATAAAAGACCAGAGGAAAACTAACAGAGATGAATGGTCCCAGAACATGGTAATGAAGATGCCAGAGGAATTTAAAGAGCAAATGTTACATAGAACCTTTTTCTTCCTCCTTCTACTATAGTCTCTTTTGTTGTTCCCCGGGGCCCATTTTGGCCCCAACACTCTTTGCCCTATACATGCTTCTGCTAGAATCGGTCACATCGTAGTAGATAGATCAATAGATACTTTATTAATCCCAAGGGGAAATTCACATACTCCAGCAGCAGCATACTGATACAAAAAAACAATATTAAATTAAAGAGTAATAAAAATGCAGAGTATTGCACTTCATTGCTATGCTGATGACACACAGTTAGATCTTCTCCTGAAGCCGACTGATTAGGGTTCAATAACTGATGACACACAGTTAGATCTGCTCCTGAAGCCGACTGATTAGGGTTCAATAACTGATCACACACAGTTAGATCTGCTCCTGAAGCCGACTGATTAGGATTCAATAACCAATCTGCTTGACTGCCTAAAAGGATGTTAAGTGCTGGGTGGCTAATAACTTACTTTAGTTAAGTAAGAATAAGGCAGGTTCTGCTTTTTGGCCCTCCTGTTTCCATCATTTAAATCCTGTGTAAAGATGCATCTTGTTTTCTTTGGCTTTTGGAGACATTGAATAATGTTTTTGCTTTGCTATGGCCTGGAAGTTGTCATGTTCTTTTAAACTCTATGGTTTGGAGACTTCCGTTTTATTTTTGTTTTACTTTGTACAGCACTTTGGTGCAGCTGTTTTAAATGTGCATTTTAAATTAGTTTGATTTGATAAAGGGTTGGGAGAAAATGCTTTTCTAGAATAATTTATAGGTGGTGGATAAATTTAAGGGCGGCATGGTGGCGCAGTGGGTAGCGCTGCTGCCTCGCAGTTGGGAGACCTGGGGACCTGGGTTCGCTTCCTGGGTCCTCCCTGCGTGGAGTCTGCATGTTCTCCCCGTGTCTGTGTGGGTTTCCTCTGGGCGCTCCGGTTTCCTCCCACAGTCCAAAGACATGCAGGATAGGTGGATTGGCGATTCTAAATTGGCCCTAGTGTGTGCTTGGTGTGTGGGTGTGTTTGTGTGTGTCCTGCGGTGGGTTGGCACCCTGCCCGGGATTGGTTCCTGCCTTGTGCCCTGTGTTGGCTGGGATTGGCTCCAGCAGACCCCTGTGACCCTGTGTTTGGATTCAGCGGATTGGAAACTGGAAGGATGGATGGATGGATAAAATTAAACTAAGTGTGGTGGATTGTAAAACTGAATTATTTTAATTACCAAAATGTCCAAAAAAAAAAACACTAATAAAAAAGAAGAAATGCACTACTGACTTTAGGTTTTGCTGAACTCTAAACTTGTACACTCGGGTGCACTGTCATAGAAAAGCTCTGTATTGTGATCTTCCAATCAGTGTTGTTCATTTCCAACATGTGATATCATCCAGTGTTTGAGTTCTCCAGCACAGATCAACTGTGTGTGTTTTTTTTTTTGTTTGTTTGTTTTTCCCCTTGCTGGACCCCATAAGCAAGAAGGTTATACATTCTGATAAGCCTTTCTGTGCAACACTATTACACACAGCTAATGTTGGATAAATGTAGCTCATTGTTGTTCAGGACAGGTCACAGACCTGCATATTACTTTTTTTTTTTCTCTCCCTTGGTGACCCATTCCTGAAACACTCATGACACGCGAGTTTGAACACTTGGCAGAAATGGTACTTTTAAAACACCCATTCTAGTGCATGTGTCACCCAATACCATGTGATATGCCAAGCCATTATAACTTTAGTCTTACCCATTCTGTCTTTTGGTAGTATTTGCCTGAATACTGTAAAAAGTATTATTTTGGGCCTAATAAGGCTGCTACTTCTGTATACTATTATGTCTTTTTTGGAGTTACACATATTTATCGATTTTATTGAACTGAGAATGTTCATAGCTGTTGACAGAGACAACCCTAGAGTAATTGCCAGCAGATGGCACCTTTGGCAAACTATGCAATCAATAGACCTCCTACCAGAAAAGCCTGGAGGGCATCACAGCAGGACATTTCTGAACATTCAGCACCTACCTTGGTGATCTATTGAGAGGAATTTCTTACAATTTATGATATTACAGAAGAAGGAAGAGTAAAAGAAATGAAACATGTTTAGAGTGTATCATTTTTTTACATATCTTTTTTGGGAATTGTGTCCTTATTGGATGAATCCATGCATATTGACAGTATTTGGGCTGTTATACTTTCATTGAGTGGCTTTTGTGTGAAGTTACGTAATGAGAAGGATGGGACTGAGTGGCCAGCCTAACCCTGTTTTTATAATATTTATTTATTTATTTTGATTGATTGATTGATTGATCGATTGTTTCACTTTCTCTAAATGAGAGGTGAACCATGTTCTCATTAGTGTTTTTTTAGCACCACTTGACGGTTGTGATTCTGTGGTGTTTAGCCTATGCTGCTAAAAGTATCAGATTATTTTCTTGTCTCTACATTACTGTTCATGTGTTATATTTCGTTTCAGTTTAGCATTATGTTTGTTACAAGTTAATGTTTTACTAAACCTTTTCTGTATAGCACTTTCCTTGAAAAGAGCATCAAATTTCCCTCCTAATTAATCACCAAAAACTTGTTCTCTTAAACTTCTCACATCTGGTAGACTGTTTACTGCTTTGTTTTTTTTTTTCCTTCAATCTACTTAAGGCAGATGTATGTAGAATTAAGTTCATCTTCCAATTAAGTTATTTAGGCATTCAAGACTATAAGTGTAAAGCCCAGTTCGGCCCAAGATTTCATGCCGCAAGTATCTGTATTTCAGTCATCATCATGAATGTTATTCATTCCTACCCAAACTGCTCATTTATGACTGTCATTTTCATAAAATGCATACTTTAGGAACACATTGTAATAATATGGAAGGACATTTACTCTGTGAAAAGGAAGCGAAAAACACATCAGCATTACTACCTTATGAATCTAGCATCATGTGTATGTGTATGTGTGTGTATGTGTATAAAATATGTTGTAGCTGCAAAAATATAAGGTGTCATCAGGCACGGGTAAGACGCGTGTCAAAAGAATTCACAGAGTCCAAGAGTTTGTTTTAAAGGTTTTTAGTGAAAGTTAAAAGCGAATAATCCAAACAAGAATAAAAGAAAAAATAGTTACACATGTAGAATAAAAGGTAAAAAAAAAAAAGGAAAAAATGAATCTTCTATAAACTTAGCTTTTCTTGAAAGACTTTAGTATTTTTATACTTAAAGGTTCTTAATTTCTTCTTCTGTACTTAAAGGCTCGTAAGCCGGTTGGCACATAGGCAAGTGCCCAGGCACGATAACGTGCGGTCACGGTTAAAAACCGTATGCCTCTACACCTTATACAAGGCAAGGCTGACACTAACTAACTGAAGAATAATGTTTACTCCAAGCTATTAGAAATGGCAAGAACATACCAAAACGATTCTATTCACGGGGGTTATAGGAACCTTCCATAGTTTATGCATTGTCCTCTAATAAACATTCATGAATCTTATAGAACAAGGAAAATGGCTCTAATATATATATGGTTGAAATAGTTTACTGTCAAATAAATGCAAAGAGTACACGACACATGTTTCGCCCTCATTCTGGGCTCATCAGGTGTACACATTCCACTGCACTCCCACTCGGGAATCGAACCTCGGACGTCAGCGTCAGAGGCGATGCCCCTAACGTTGCGCCACAGCGTGTGGTTCGTTTATTTGACAGCATGTAGATCGGGGTAATTACATTCACGGCATTCGTAGTCTGTGTCACAATCTGATTGTATGGGTGGTTACCTACCAGGTAACGCTTGTGGTTGGCCAGCAATCTGCTAACATCCGCCACGGTGCCCTCAGTTTGTGAGGAGCAGATCATAGAATGGTTGAAATAGTTTACTGTCAAATAAATGCAAAGAGTACACGACACGTGTTTCGCCCTCATTTTCTATATATATATATATATATATATATATATATATATATATATATATATATATATATATATTATATATATATATATATATATATATTTATATTTATATTAAAAAGAGCATCCGACCCCTGATGGACACCATCTGTAACATCATCTAGTTCTGAAAGAAGAGACCCCCTTTGCTTTCTGTGTTTGATTCAGTTTTGTGCCCACCTATTCTCCGCACCTTGAATTCCAGCTTCTTTTAGTAAGATCGCCTACTTTCATGGTGGACCTTATAAAAAGGCTTCTGAAAATCCATCCATCTATTCTATAATCCCACTTTATCCTGAGCAGGGTCATGGGGAAGCTGGAGCCTATGAATAATATCATGTGCATCTCTTATTGTATGCTTTTGTTGCTTCTTCATGGAATTGGAGTATTTTTATGAAACTTGTCTGAAACAAAGCTGGCTATTTACTAACCAACCCGTTTTTAACATGTGCTGCTTGATCTATTCCTTAATAATTCCTTCCATTAATTTATTTGTGATGCACGTTAGGAGTACTTACCTGTAGTTACTTGGATCATTCTTTGGATACTTTAAGACTTCCACACTTTAGAAATTATCCCAGTGTGTAGAGATTTTCAAAAACATATCCATCAAGGGTTTATATATGTATTCACGAATTTCCTTAAGAACTCTATTTTAAATGTAATCCTTGTTGCAGTGATTTTTTTTTAGATATAGCCTACTTAGCATTAAATTTATTCACAAAAAAACTTGTAAAAAGTGTTACATTTTTTGGCTTTAAAAATGACTTATAGTGGGGCAAAAAAGTATTTAGTCGGCCACCAATTGTGCAAGTTCTCCCACTTAAAAAATTGAGAGAGGCCTGTAATTTTCATCATAGGTATACCTCAACTATGAGAGACAAAATGAGAAAGAAAATCCAGAAAATTACATTGTCTGCTTTTTAAAGATTTTATTTGCAAATTATGGTGGAAAATAAGTATTTGGTCACCTACAAACAAGCAAGATTTCTGGCTCTCACAGACCTGTAACTTCTTCTGTAAGAGGCTCCTCTGTCCTCCACTCGTTACCTGTATTAATGGCACCTATTTGAACTCCTTATCAATATAAAAGACACCTGTCCACAACCTCAAACAGTCACACTCCGAACTCCACTATGGCCAAGACCAAAGAGCTGTTAAAGGACACCAGAAACAAAATTGTAGACCTGCACCAGGCTGGGAAGACTGAATCTGCAATAGGTAAGCAGCTTGGTGTGAAGAAATCAACTGTGGGAGCAATTATTAGAAAATGGAAGACATACAAGACCACTGATAATCTCCCTCGATCTGGGGCTCCACGCAAGATCTCACCCCGTGGGGTCAAAATGATCACAAGAACGGTGAGCAAAAATCCCAGAACCAGACGGGGGGACCTAGTGAATGACCTGCAGAGAGCTGGGACCAAAGTAACAAAGGCTACCATCAGTAACACACTACGCCGCCAGGGACTCAAATCCTGCAGTGCCAGACGTGTCCCCCTGCTTAAGCCAGTACATGTGCAGGCCCATCTGAAGTTTACTAGAGAGCATTTGGATGATCCAGAAGAGGACTGGGAGAATGTCATATGGTCAGATGAAACCAAAATAGAACTTTTTGGTAAAAACTCTACTCGTCGTGTTTGGAGGAGAAAGAATGCATCCAAAGAACACCATACCTACTGTAAAGCATGGGGGTGGAAACATCATGCTTTGGGGCTGTTTTTCTGCAAAGGGACCAGGACGACTGATCCGTGTAAAGGAACTTTTGTTATTGACCAAATACTTATTTTCCACCATAATTTGCAAATAAATTCTTCAAAAATCAGACAATGTGATTTTCTGGTTTTTTTTTTTCTCTCATTTTGTCTCTCATAGTTGAGGTATACCTATGATGAAAATTTACAGGCCTCTCTCATCTTTTTAAGTGGGAGAACTTGCACAATTGGTGGCTGACTAAATACTTTTTTGCCCCACTGTATTTATTAAATCTCATCTTTCTACTGTAAAATACTAAAAGTACAAAGTCAAAGGTGTAGAAAGTATAATAATGATACAAATCGTAATAATAATAATGAATAATATTAATAAAAATAATGCTAATACCATATATACTGTCAAAGTGTTGTTTGTGTGGTATATCTTGAAGCATAGTGAAATACACAATCCATCGTCACAGTCAGGGCAATAGTAGCGTGATTCCTTGTAGATTTTCTTTCCGGCTTTTGAAAAGCACACCACACAAGTGCGACTGACACGAGCATCGCTTTCAGATTCATCAGAAACACTTTCAATTTCACTGTCTGTTTCAGTTCCACTGCCTGAAGACATATTCACTTTGTCATCCCTGCTCTTATCACTGTCAAGAGCATGCAACACCTGGGCTGCTGAAAAATGTTACTTACGAGACACTGTTATGAGGCTAGGAAAAGACCTGTCTGCACAGTTGCCCGTGTAATGAGCCTGTCGTTTATGCAAGACGTGCCTATCCCGTTTCCTGAGCAACGCTCGGCATTAATTCTGTTGCCACTTTTACAGCCCAAGTAATCCCTGGGTCTAACGCTTACACGAGATGCGTCTATACAGTTGCCCGAATGACTCTCGGGTCTAAAGCTAAAGAGGTTAAGTCTAATTAGTACTTTTCCCTTTATATTTTCCAGATAATAAACCACCTATTTAGTAGTCCTGTTACTTTTTGGGGATTATCAATTTCTTCACACACACAAGCAACAGAAAATATATTTTCAAAGCATTTGCTATTTCACTGTATCTTTTAGCTTGCCTTTACTGTTCCTAATTCTCCTCATCTCCACCTTCACCTTTCTAAAATATTGAAAGAATCCCTTTGGGTTTGCCTTTATGCAATATTTCTCTCCAACTGCCTTTTAACTTTCCTAATATAATTTTTACCTGTTGTGCTCATGCTCTTATATACCCTTTTGTTAGTGCTGGAGTTATTAGTCTAGTACATGTTATACAGCTGTCTTGTAAGTTCTTTTATAGCTCCTTATTTATTCCCCATGGAATTCTCTTATTTTTTTTAGAGAACAAGTAATTATTACTGGTGCCACACATATCCTGAGGTCACTGTGCTGCTTCCTTTTAGATGTTGAAGTTTCATGTCCCATAGAAATAAATTGTTAGTTTAAATAGGGTTGCCAACAACCTGGGTGAATTTAATAAGATGCTTTGACTCTTGGGCAGCAATATCATAAAAAGCCAGCGGGAACATTGCTGAAATAAAAACATTGTGACTTTACTGTGAATGTTTTTTTTTCTCATTTTCTTTTTAGGTCGGACACAATTTTATAATCAGTATGGTGTTATTCGAGACGTTATTCAGAATCATCTAACGGAGATCCTGATGCTTATTGCCATGGAAATTCCCTATAATGTAAATGACCCACAAGAGGTCCTCGGAAAGAAACTCAAATTGTATACTAATTTACAAGACCTTTCCCGGAGGAGTGCAGTGGTTGGACAATACCAGAATTTTAATTTTGAAGTTAAGGAGGAGTTAAATAAGACAGTGGACTATGTGAGCAACACCGCCACATTTGCAGGCGAGTATATGCATCATCTTATTCAGCTAAATTTTACCATGGAGTCTTCTGAAGACTAATGTAGAGATTGTACAGTATATCCCTTCTTCTTAGTGAAAATATAGATTAGTGCAACATGAGGAACAAGTGCTGCAAGGCTGAAAGAAAGAATCTGTCTTTGCTTAGGCCTCTTCAGTTAGTTACATGATCAGCTATTGTGCTCTCCTTTAACACAGAGGGCTGGGAGTGCTGCTGTACAATCCAGTGGCCCAAGTTCATGTCCTGCTTCTGCTGTCCCAGAGGGGATAAGAGCTGTGAGGGGCGTGTGGCCCTGAGCAAGTTCCTGAGCAATTACCAAGAAAGCCTAATTTTATTTATAGTTGAGTGGCGAAGAATATTATCATTTTATCCACGAAAGAGCATTAATTAGTTTCTTGTAAGAGGTGGGAGTGATGAGTACACCACAAGCATTCACAATACCAGATTCCATCAGAATGTGTATAGTGATAAATGATACACTACGTTTTTTTGTTGTTTGTTTTTTTTTTTTTTTTTTTAAGTAGGAGCAGTGCTTGTTGATCTTTGGAGATTTACTATGATTATCCATTTAGTTAGGAACATGAATGACTGGATACATTTGTTTTTAGTTTATATTCCATAAAACCCAGCTCAGATAACAAAGTTATGAAATTTCCAGTACAACATAACATTTTAAATTTGTCAGTTTTTCCCTAGCTAAAGTACAGCACAGAATGTGATGTAATTGGTATGCACTCAGCCAAATACATAAAAAGATTAAAAAAAGGTTAGTTTAAAAGCTGATGGGCTTTGGTTGTTGAACTGCTATCTAGCAAAGCTAAACTGAATCAGTAGGCAGAATGTTAATGTGTGAAGCTCATAGTCATGAATCACAAGGTAATTAAAGCATGAAAATACTTATGGGAGTGATAGCTTATCTGAGAAAGAATTGAGCTTTGCTCTGTCATGCGATTTGTGTTTTGTTTTTATGATTCATGTACTCTTCAGCCATTACCTTTCACATCTTTTCATCACATAAGATTTTGTGCCAGTCCTCTAATCAAAAGATTCACTAAATTAAAGAACCCTGAAAATTATTACATGAACACCACTTTTTCAAATTATACCCTACAGCCTTTCAATCCATGTTTTTAAGTGTGCGCCCTCCTGTTCCCAGTCTGTTTCATTAGCACCACTCTAGAGATGAGTAGAGTTGCTAAAAGCAAAACTAATTTAACTGTTAAGGAAGTGAAAAATGTTCTTCAATGGTATTTTAAATATAGTTTAAATTGGCATGTAAAGAGGATTCTTCCAAGAAATGCACGCTCTGATAATTTTTATGGTTGGTTTTCAGCGTCCCACTTGCCTAGACTTATTTCTGATTGCTTCCACATAAAAATGACACATAAAGGATGCTAGGATGTGTTCATGCTAGCTGTGACGGCTGATATTGAAAAACCACAGTTAAGTAAATATTTTGGGAAAAGAGCATATGACAACTTACATTTCTTATTGTTGCGATTTTGAGATAGAATAAGGTTATGCAGTTTAAATATATGGAGAACTTGGGGAAATATGTTTATTTTATACATAAATCAAGTTATTACAGTTATAAAGGTGAAAATAGTAGAATGGGTGGAGTTGGTGTTTTTATCATTGTGCTCATTACATGATCACTATTCTTGATTGACGGAATTTGCCAAAGCGTTATTTGCAGTTAATTTGGTTGGCTCACTGGTGACCTTGTTCAATAAATATTTTCCTGAAAGTTCACCAGGCAGCTGGCTTTTTTTTTTTTTTAAATAATCCCAGTGGCCCATGATGCTTTGCAAGGCCAGCGTGACTCCACAGTAGCAGCCAATGTTGGTTAGGATAGCCCTGCTGAGTATACAACTCTAATCCTAGTATTGGGTGGTATGCCAGATCAACTGGTATCCCAGATGAAAAAGAAAACCGTTTTACTGTGAGCTAAATATGAACAGAAGATATTCAGATGCATATAAATGCAAAACACATGCACAGAAGGAAACTGAAAATGTGTTGGTGTATGTTGTTTATTTGATATTTAAAGGTAATGTCTTTTTGTTTGGACTTGTATGTGACTTACTTGTAATACATGAGCCTACCCCTTTAATAATATTACCCAGTGTGCTCTGTAGTTGATGCAAACAGAGTGAAGAACTCATGTGCTATAGTGTTGCACTTATTTGAGGGCAATGGCATTGAGCAAGCAAAAATGTCCAAATTTCTAGGGGGGCAAGAGTTAGTGAAGTCGTACTTCCTTTTCCTGTTCCTGTTTCCACTCTCCTAAAGAAATTTTACTTTTCTGATATCCTGTTAATTTTATCTTCGGGGAGGCACGGTGGTGCAGTGGTTAGCACTGCTGCCTCACCGCTTAGGTTACATTTTTAACCATAGTAATCATTCATGCATAGTTTGCAATACTTTGCTAGTCCTCAGGAACACACAAAACACCATTATACTATTATAACCCACTCAAAGCTAGATCATTTCCTCCTTCTCCATTGACTTCAATGAGTTTCACAGAATTTGGCAAAGTTCCTGAACCTTGCTGCGACTTCACTGAACTCAAGGTGAAGCCAATTCAGCAGATTTCACTAATGATCACTGACTGCAAGATTTCACTTGATTGTAGAAGAGTAAATTGTCTTTTTATTTTTATTAATAATTAATTGCATTAAAAAATGATCATCTGTATTTTCTCCCCCATTCCAGGTGTTGCAGTTTACATTGAGAATGTCCAGTGGGATGGTGTGCCTTTTATCTTGACTTCAGGAAAGGCACTGGATGAACGTGTGGGCTATGCACGCATTGTCTTCAGGAATCCAACTTTTTGTGTTCAGAATGAGGAAGCCATGCATTGTAAACTCCGACAGGTGATCTTTTATTTTGGGCATGGAAGTTTACAGCACCCAGCTATTCTGGTCAGTAAGAGCCTATTTAAACCCATTTTACCTAGTGGCTGGAAGGAGGTGACTGAATATCCAGAATTGACCTTACTAGGACAGCCACTTTCAGAGTACTACATCTACACTCCAGTCACACAGAGTGAACCATATACAATACTCATCTCTCTAATCTTTCAAGGTAAACATGACAGTTTTGTCAGCACAGAAAATCTGTTGGCCTCATGGAAGTTCTGGTCACCATTGCTTCATAGTTTATCCCTACATATGCCCCGTCTTTATCCAGGAGGAAATGACAATAATAATTTTTTGGACTTTGAGCTTAAAGGCCATGAGCTTTCTTTCATTCAAGAGCCAGTGGTGATATCATCAAACATTCAAGATGAAATTTCAGTTGATAGCTTTCAGATCACTCAGGGTAAGTATCGGCAGAATGAAATGGTCTCTGCATGGGCTGAAGAACTAATTTCAAGATTATCTGCTGATCTGCAAAAAATTGCTGAGGAAAGTGTTAAAAACAGTGGGCAATTTCATATGGCACTGTCTGGGGGCTCTACTCCAATTGCTTTGTTTCAAAGGTTGGCCTTGCACCATTACACTTTCCCTTGGAAAAAGACACATTTCTGGATGGTCGATGAGCGCTGTGTCCCCCTGGATGATTCTGGATCCAACTTTAAAACTTTGCATGACTACCTTTTGCAGTACATCAAGGTCCCTTATTACAATATTCACCCCATGCCAGTCTACCTGAATCAGAGGCTGTGTGTTGAAGAGGACAGTGGTGCAGAGGCCTATGAAAAAGAGATCCTGAAACTAGTAAATGACACCAGCTTTGACTTTATTCTTTTGGGTGTTGGAGATGATGGGCATACTGCATCATTATTCAAAAATAGCAAATTTGAAATGCATAAAGACAAGCTGGTAGCGCTGACAGAAAGCCCTTCAAAACCACATCAGAGAATGAGCCTAACATTCTCGGCCATTAATAAAGCCAAAAACATAACAGTTTTAATAACTGGAAAGGCAAAGCATGAAATGATAACTCAGTTAAGTCGTGTAAAGGATGATGCCAAAAAGTGGCCAATAACAGCAGTGAAGCCCACAAGTGGAAAGCTTATTTGGTATATTGATTATGATGCTCTTCTTGGATAAAGGAAAAAGTCTTTTCTGAGCCATAATTATACTTTTTTTTTTTTTTTTTTTTTTTTTTTTTTATTAACATTTCAAATGAGATTTTTAGCTGTGAATTATACCGAAACATAAAACCCATAGCAGTAATGCTCCATTAAAAAATGTTAAGACATGTCCTGTGTTTGACAATTTAATAAAAGAAATTATATATAAGCATAAGCACACAAGGTTAAAGCTCCATTAGACCAGCAACAGTTTTGTACATGAGGTTGGTCATGCCCCATGCCATATTTGTGTCTAATGTATTTCACAGTCTCGTGTGGAAGTTTAAAGGTTGATCGTGTATTTAAACACACTGCTGCAGAGGAACTCCAGTGTGTCACACACAGTCATTCTAATTTGTGTGCTGTCAGATGCTGTTAATTTGTCATCCGTGGTCTCAACATCTCATTTTACATTTCTTGGTTATTAACAATATTTGGAGAGAATAGAGAATAGAGCCTTTATTTGTCAAGAAAACTATCATTGTTTTTGTTGTACTTTTTTTTTTTTTTTTTTTTATTTAGAGTTGCACACCTGTATGGCACCTAACTTTGGCACAATTGCACTATAAGAGATGGCAGCATATACAGTGATGTGTGAAGACCTTGATAAGTGTTTTCACATGGTTATAACGAACAAACAAAAACAATCGGAAAAGGAATTAGAATTTTGACTTATGTTTCATTTTATAGTTATAAATTAGATTTTTGTCCTAAGGATTAGTAATGCTTTTTATGAGATGAATCAGCTGAATGTCTTCAATTTTACTTTTGCCTAATCTTTAAAGCAAGAACTGATTAAATCTCACCTCACTTCAGCAATTGTTCCCATGGACCTCCTATTCATACTAATGAACACAATGAAGCATTCCTAGCTACAACATGGGTCATTTACCTCCAAGTATAGTTTACTATTTTCTTCCCTCTTAGCATGTAAAAAATGAACAGTGATGAA
Source organism: Erpetoichthys calabaricus (assembly GCF_900747795.2). Taxonomy (NCBI): domain Eukaryota; kingdom Metazoa; phylum Chordata; class Cladistia; order Polypteriformes; family Polypteridae; genus Erpetoichthys; species Erpetoichthys calabaricus. The sequence goes on from NC_041401.2 coordinate 177,543,914, forward strand.
TATTCACTGTACTGAATGATTCTTTGTGAAGCCATTTTTACATTTGTCATCCATTATATTACAAGCCAAGTAAATAACAACAATGTTATGCGGTAGTTGAGTTGTTAATGGAGAAGCTGGCTTACTGGCTAACAACTACTGTAGATATGGGGAGCAATAGCAATGCAATATAGTATTTCGATATTTTTCTTTGTTTTATTTAATCAGTATATTGACACTTATCAATTCATTGCTTCTATAGTCTTTTAAAAGGTATGTAGAACTTTCCTTCCTTGAATGAAATTAGAAATACCCTGACAATAGTTTTTCTTTGTTGGTGGATGCAGGAGCAATAATGGCTGGTAATGTCAGACGTTCTGATAAAAGGCTCCGTCCATACTTAAGTTGAGTATTTGGGTACATTTTGGTTTTCATACTTAGAGCTTTTCCCTAGTTATCATAATTTTACATACAGCTTCGCATAAAACATGCAGTTTGCGAGCAGTATTTTATGAAAATCGAGTTCTTAAAGCTGCAATACAGAAATGAAGACTCTCTTCATATTCGTCTGCTGTGTACTGTACACTAATTGGCCTTAAGGAACCGTTTGAGATACTTAAATGCTTTTTCTGCAGTTGAATTAGTGTTTTCCCTATTTAGTTTTATCAAAGTGAAAGTTATTCCAATGGGATATGATACCAAGCGAAGTAATACCACACCATATAATTTTCAAAGTCTGCTTAATTCTGAGCAGTGTTGTGGGAGAGCTGGAGTCTAACCCAGCAGGCATAGAATGCAAGGCAGAAATGGTCCCTGGACAGGGTGCCAGCCCATCACAGGGAATAATTTTCAATACATATCACAATCATGAACAGCTGAAAACGTTGTAGCAGTATCTCACCAAATATCATAATATTGTACAATCATGGTGTTATCACAACAAATATCACAATAACATTGTATTGGGGTGTCCTACTACTAGGGACTTTGTAATTCACAGTTTCATCAGGCTGTGACAACTTTAACTATTTCTTTTCCTGGTTTATCAAAAGAGCTGTGTTGTTTCACCTTGACTAGCCACTGCAACAAGAAATATAAAATGAACAAAACTTTAAGAATCCATATTATTCTTACTAATAATTGCTATATGGTTTTAAAATTAGTTTTTCCTCCTTTTTTTAAAAGCTGTCCTACATATGGAAAAAGCCACCTTTCATGAACAAATAATGTTTATTGTGTAAGCTTACATTAGTTTTATATTTTTATGTAAATTTATGCAAACTTGAATACTTTAAAGATTTTGTGTACATGCTACGCATGTAAACCAAAGTAGACCCTTTGCTTATAGAAGGTTTAGAAAGTGAATGTACGTACACGGAATGTATAAAAATGCAGTGAGATTACTGTAAAATATAAATCTATTTGTTTATCTATAATTAGCATTAATTTTACTTATTAAGAATAGGTTAAAGTTCAAGCCATAAGGCTAGTGTGAAATCCACGTTATCAGTACCCGTATTATGGTGCTAATAAAAATTCTTTGCATTTGTATAGTGCTTTTCTCACTACTCAAAGCGCTTAGCAATTGCAGGTTAAGGGCCTTGCTCAAGGGCCCAACAGAGCAGTGCCTCTTTTGGCATTTACGGGATTTGAACCGGCAACCTTCCGATTGCCAGTGCAGATCTATACAACAGCAATCCTCAAGTTTAGTCCTGGAGGTCCCTTGTGGCTGCAGGTTTTTGTACCAAAAAGTTTTACAGTCAGCGAGTCATCTTACTTGTTAACTGATCTTGATGTTGTTCTTTTTTCTCAGTCTATGTTCAGAAAAGCATAGTAGTGTGAGATTTACATTCAAAGAAAAGTTAGAAAGTCATGTATTTTGTCATAGCTATAAATGTTTAACCATCTTTTTTTGTAATTTAAAATTTTTTGTGGAGATAATACTAATGACATTAAATCTTTTTATTATTGCTAAAAATGCAACTACTTCAATGTCATGCGCAGTCATGTGCTCACTAGAAAATAATCACTTAAATAGGAAGGTGGGCTGAAAAGTGATGTTGATTAAAATCTTAAAAAAAAAAAAAAAACGCACACACACACACAAATGTATTCCCATGTGAAATACATTAATGGTTGTTGAATTCCAGTTAATGGTTTGTTTTTTTTTGATTCACTATATAACCAAAAGCCAATATTGAATTGAGATTCCTTAGGTCCCAAAGTTCCTAAATAGTTGCATTCTTTGTAAATATTTATTCGGGAAAATTTCACAAAAAAATTGATAACAAATGCTAACAATGAGTTGGTTGTGATCAAAACGTTGGGCAATTAGGCCCTGCAGAACTGAATTTATGAGCTACTTTGGCTTCCACTCCACTGTAGCTGCTGTGTAAGTTCCAACCAAAGAAGCTGCAGTGTCTTCTGAACTTTCATGATCAAGGTGGTTGAGGTTTTTTTATATGTAAAACTAATTCATAGGAGTTAATTTTATGTCTGTTTTAGCTTATTATAAATATATTTCAAATGGGATCAGGTGTTTTAAATGCTTCTTGTGTTCCTTGTTTTTTATAAATGATAGACTGTCTGTTTCTGTTGTGCTGCTAATGGATCATTCTTAGCTCTATATTAATTTCAAACTGTGAAGTTTACTTTAGTTGACTGTCATTTACAGAGAAGTCTTCAAATGCTGTACTACTTGGACAACATATGTATTTATAAGATTTTCTTATACTTTTATAAGATCTGTTTTTTTATAATATTTACAAAGTATTCTTATCTTAAGTGTTTTCTGTCAATTTCAAGCCATGAAGAAGAGTTTAACTGACTGTCTGTCACTTGCCACTTATGTAGATTTTCCTGATTTATGACACATCTGTAACATTCATCTATCATCTATACTGCTTTTTTTATTTTAGAATTGTTTTTGTTTATTGCATTTCTTGATCTTTATTTTCCTTATTTCAACACAAGACCTTTACCAACATATTTTTACTTGGACAATATGGTTTTAGCAGGATGTAATTTTCAAAGTAAACCAAATATTGTATAACATACTGAGATCTGCTTAGTTGAAGTCAGGGTCCCCGTGGGTATAGCTAGCCAATCCTGGAGCTGCCCAGGACTGGGCGCCAGTGCAGTTCGGAGTAAAATGTGACGTTGATCCCAATTAATGATATACATTACTTTCGTAAAGATAGAGAAATTTTGCTTAGCTTTTGCTAAACCTTTATTTATTCTTGCATAGTCTCATAATTACAAAGTAAGACATACTTTGTGAGCCCTTGTCCTCTAGATTGTAGTTACTGTATATAATATGTTCTGTGCTCTTCAGCGTGCTCACCATGTTAACTCTGGAATACAAAGCAGCCTTAAATTTTTTTTGGACATCTGTATGTCCATCCTGTATTTGTGCTTAGACTGAGCCAGTTTCTGTCTGCCACACACAACAGAGATGTTCACTCATGGCTGATGCTTTAAGAAGTGTCAGCCAGTAAACAATGCCTAGTTTGTGCATGTTGGAAGAAACTTTTTTTTTATAGGCAAGCAAACCTGTCTGGTGTGCCTGATTTTGAGACTGTTTATCACCTCATCACAAATTTCACCGCTGCATAGAAGTGTCATTGTAACAAGATCAGTTGCACTTTTTTGTAGAATTTATTTGAGTTTTTCACTGGCTGAGTAGATATCCATCTGTATATCTCTGTTTTCAGTAAAGTTTTAGAAACACATTTTGATGAAATATCTTCTGTTTCAGGAGAGCGGTATACAAAAAGCTCTTAGTAAATGGCAAATTAAAAAATGTGCAGAGAAGTTTCTTTAAAATAAAAAGGTGATGAGAAGGGTAGTCCTTTCAGTCAGAAATTTAGGGAACCTTACAAAACAAATGACTAAATAGCATTGCATTTGTATTTCATTACTTTTTTTGCTGCCTTTAAGTGAATCAAATGTTCAGCCTTGTGATGCACCACTGGACACATTGTTAGTCACCATGTCCCTCTGCTTAACCTGCAGGGGCCCTAGTTTAGGAAAAAAAATACAATAATCTTCAACTAAATAAAGACAAATATGAAACGTTGGCAGCATAATTGTCTATTGCTGGAAGAAACTTGTGCATAAACCTTAATTCATTTTTAATTACATTCCAACTCTTGAGGTTCCCCAACCAAGACCATATGCTAACCTTGAGTTTAGTTCTGTTTTGCAGGCATTCGGCTGGTAAAAATATCTTCACTGTTACAGCTTGGAGATTTTGAGCCATTAAATCCTTCCACTGATACTGGCTTTCACTAACTCACTGAAGTGAAAACGTTGAGTGTGTTTAAGTCAGAGTAAGTAAGCCATTTAAAGAATGATGAAATTATCATTTCTTGTGTCTACTGCTAAAGCCAATGTCGTATTTACAAGACTTCTAGTCGTTGGGAATGTTATACTTGCTGATCTTTTTGACCGACCTTGTCAGTTTACCTGACTGAAAATTGCTGGCCATGTCACATTTAACAACTTTATGCCAATCTTCTAGCACAGTCATCAGACAAACTAGCTTCTCTTCTGTTTGTGAGGTCCAAAACACTCATGTTCCTTGTTTCTGCATCCCATGCATTGCACTTGCAGTCTTTGCTTGTCAGCTCTCATGCATATAAAGCCCACCCCTACTACTAAAGACAACCTAAAACCTGTTTAATTTTGTCAGGACAAGTCATGGACTAGTTAGACTGAGTTGCTGGGAATGTCAGACTGGGTGTCTGCCTCCAACTGTCTAAGATTATGTAAATGACAGCAATTGCTGAAAATTGAAGGCAAAGTCATCTAATATGATGTGGTCTTAAGAAATGTTTTTTTTATAAAGTTTTATAGGAGATGCACTGGGAAATATGCAGAGCAAATAAGATGAAAACATCTTTGAGGCATAATAATTACAGTATAAATGACAAGAGATTAATTTAAAGTAACTTTTAGTAGTTCATTGATGGATTTCACTTTAATAAACTGAAAGCTTCACAGAAAAGGTGGAGTCGATAAGCCTCAGAAATTTTCAAAACGTTAGAAAATTTAGATGTATATAAAAAAAAGCTTTTGGGTCAGCACTGGAGGGCTGATTTTTTTTAAAAAATTTTTGCAATCCTAGGGTGGTTCATCATCTAAAGACCACATAACAAGGGCCAATTTAACCCACTTTGTAAGGTTTGTCTCTGTGACTAAGAGACTGGTGTCCTTTTCTGTTTGTTCTTTTACTTTCACAACAAGTGAGTGACTTCTATGAAATAATTTTCATTCATGGATGTTAATTGACCTTTAACTGTAAAATGTCCAATTTTGTATGTATGTTGAAATGCCAGCTAGTGCCTTTATTGTATTTTTTTTGTGTGTGGTTGAAAAATAATATGAAAAACTTTTGATTTTCTAAAATACTGAATTTCAACTTTCATAATAAATCAAAAATTCTGAGATCTTTTATGGACATCTGTTTCTTATCTAACAACATGACTGGCAACAAAAATGGAGTCAGACAAAAAATATAAGTAATACTTCCACCTGTCTATACATTTTTCTATTTTTGCTTTTTTTTTCCTTAATTGTGGTTGTTGGACCAGTCTTGCCTGCTTGGTAAGTTTTTATCTTATTTATCAGTAAACCTTTTTCAAATGTTACCAACATTTAGGAGGAAATGTTAAAACTTGCGGTTAGTTAAGCAATGTGTTTACATGCACACATGTAACAGAAAAGGTGAATAATATGGTTAAGGCAGAAGCCTCATTTCTTAATAATCCACGTTTACATGCACAAGTGATCTTCTGGAGTTCTCCTTTGGCAAAATGCTCCGACATCTCTTTAATCTGTGCAAAAAAGAGTTAAACATCATCATCACTGTCCACAGTGATTCAGAAAATGAGAATGATGCCTATGTTTGTTTTCTTCCATCCATCCATTTTCCAACCCGCTGAATCCAAACACAGGGGTCTGCTGGAGCCAATCCCAGCCAACACAGGGCACAAGGCAGGAATCAATCCTGGGCAGGGTGCCAACCCACCGCAGGACACACACAAACACACCAAGCACACACCAGGGCCAATTTAGAATCGCCAATCCACCTAACCTGCATGTCTTTGGACTGTGGGAGGAAACCGGAGCGCCCGGAGGAAACCCACGCAGACACGGGGAGAACATGCAAACTCCACGCAGGGAGGACCCGGGAAGCGAACCCAGGTCCCCAGGTCTCCCAACTGCGAGGCAGCAGCGCTACCCACTGCGCCACCGTGTCGCCTGTATGTTTTCTTATGTTTTATAAATATGTTTAGTCAAATTGATGCTTTATTTTGTCAGATTCTGTTATCAGATTAGTCACAACGCACACTTGTCTGCTTGGCTGTGTGATTGAGCCCTGCAGAGGAGCATCATACCAGTACGTGACTTGTGCTCCTCACCGTACACCCAGTGCTGCTGCAATAACATTAACACAGGGATTTTTTTCTTCAATAAGATGAGTCTTGTAGTAGGTTACTCGTTACTTGAAAAAGTAATTGGACTCTGTAACACACATTACTTTTAACATGGTCTTGAGATTGCGATGCTGGGTTTAGCACTGTAAATTTAGCTCATCAACATAAATTTAGTGGTTTCTGAAATACAGAGACAGATTACTTCATCTGGGAGAAGAAATAAAGTGATTGCCCAACCATTTATTTGTAGAAAGGTATTTCGTGGATGCTTCTACCCGTGGCTGCTGAAATCAAATGCATGCGTAGGCTGACAGTGTGCAACAGACATGTGCAGACTACAAAACCCTTAAAATTAACCCGGTTAGAGTTTACATGGCCACATAATCTGATTATCTGCAGAGAAATCTACCTCTTTTTAGAGGCCAATAACCTAAGTAAGGGTTTACATGGCATTTTAGAAATCCGGTTTCTGTGAATAATCCTCTTATTAAAGCACATGTGAATGCACTAACTGAGAGCACTTATTGATGCCAGTAAAATGCAGATTATTTAAATATTGTCATTTAATATATAAAATTAAAATTAACTTAATTGACAGAAAGGGTTTATTATCCTTGGCTTGGATGAGGAACTAATCTTTGGCTGACCTTTTAACCTGCTTTGTTGTTATTCAAAGGTCACAACCTCTGAGGACACGCCCCCTAAGAACATGGCAGCCGTACAACATCAAAATAATAAAGAGAACTTAAATGGGGTAAGCAAAAACAAATGACAGAATCATTATATACAACTTCAAAATCTCCGAAAGTGAGTGTCAGATACTGTATGTGAAGTCACTCTGGAAATCCTACAAAAATGTAAGAAATAGAAACCAATTCTGAATACTTAACTGCTCAAGGTGAACTGCCTGATACAAAGTGTTCTGTGGGCCATACAGTAGTTCTGAGCTGTTCCAGTTGTATGTTAAATTCATTTTAACTCCTAGTATTTGATATGTCTGATTTTTCTTAGGCTTGCATTAAATAAAGTTTGAATTATCTCACTGAAAAACTACCTTGTAGTTGTTTATTAATACTAAAAATAACTGAGGGGTTAGGGAATGCTCTTATCTAACCAAGGCTCTGCAAGAAAATGGGGAGGCATACATGTTAGTTCTCTTAGTGACTGTGATCCCAGCTGTATGCAGCCTGCCATTGTGGAGGTTCCCAGGGATGAATATCGTGGGGTGTATATGGAAAACAAGGATAATAAGCTGAGGTACACTGAAGTGGCATTTTTTCTTGTTCACCACTTGAATGGAATCTGTAAGGTTAGCACAGTGCCTTTTGTGATAGTACAACTGTTTTCACAGTTACAAATTAGCCTATAGTAATGACCCAAAGTGTGCCCTGTGACGAATAGGCACCCCTTCCACTTTTACATCCTGGTTTGCATCTGCTGCCACCAGGGAAAATCACCACTAAAACTCCCATTAAAATACAGGAGAGTACATGTGGAGGAAGATCATCAAATAGGAAATTAATTTGTATGTCATTTTCTAACCTGCATCATCCTAAACAGGGTCATGGGGTCTGTTGGAGCCTATCCCAGCTATCATAGGGCGCAATACACAAACAAACCCCGGACTGGTCGCCAGTCCATCACAGGGCAAACACAAACACGCACAGGCCAATTTAGTATCACCAGTCCACTTAACCTGCATGTCTTTGGACTGTGGGAGGAAACTCAAATAAACATGGGGAGAACATGCAAACTCCACACATGGAAGACTTGGGATTCAAACCCTGGTCTCCTTACTGCAAGGCAGCAGCACTCCCACAATGCTACCCTTAATTTATTTGTGACCTTCTTAAACGTTATTAGTTAGAAATTTTAAATTTGTAGGAAATATGGCACCTTGACATAAGCTAAGTTATTCTGTACTAGTAATGGCGGACTGCACGATAACGTGCAGTGAATACACTTAACTTAAGCATTCCTAGTTTTCATCCTCTTCCTCTGTACGTTTAGCATTCGTTTGCTCAGAGGTTGATGCGCTTGCTGAGCAGCTCTTCTTTTCTCCACCCTAGCAGCCCACTTCTTCTGTTCTTTCGATGGCATCTTTTCACGTTCAAACTGATTAAGTCAGTGTTTATGTTTCAATTACTTTGTATGTTTTTCTTAATTTTTCACTTAAGCTGGCACTTAAGTCTTCAATCTGCCTCAAGAATGATTTAAGATATGAAGAGGTAGGGGAAGTGACGGCGAAGGAGGTAGGGATGAGAACGGCACCCTGCTTGCCGCTGCTGAGAGTTGATTCTACAATAAAATAAAAATAAAAAGAGGAGTAAAAATCATCACCCTGAAAGTCGACAGTAGACGTCGTGTAGTATATGTGTACCAAATTTCAGATCAATAGGTCAAACGGTTTGCGTGCTACAGGTGATTTAAAATCCTGGACGGACAAACGGACAGCCACAGTAGCATATTATATAAGAAGATTCTTCCAGCTCATGGGTGGTCCAGAAACCAATCCCTTTGAAGGTACTGGACATAAAGCAAGAACCAACCCTGGACTTGGTAGCAGTATGTCAGCAAACATTCATCCAGTCTCTAGTCAACCTAACTGTATGTCATGGGGCTGTAGGAGCAAACCCGTGTCATATCATAGGAAGAGCACATAAAACCCACACCAAGGGCACTCCGGTCAGGAATCCCACTGCACTGCACACTCCCAACCAGTGGCAGCTGGTGAAAAAATTTGGGTGGGGGTGCAAACTGAAGCAGCACTTACTGTACCTATTATACAGTGTCTTTTGCATCTCTCTGTCTGGTCATTCCACAAACACGTGTGGTCCTTATCATAGTGCCAATGCACATTCAGTACAAAATCCATAAAACAAATCCAGGCTAAAATGAATTCCACCATGCTGCCCAATCTGATGCCAGCCATCCCATTTCTACTGTATTCCAAAAACTTCAGTCTGATATCCACAGTCCCCTTATTCTTCCCGTAACTTGCCCTTTAGATGTGTCCAGTTTCCCATTCTGCCAAAACTCACACCATAATGACTGCACCCCCACCCCTGTAATCTTCCAATAACGTGCACTTCTGTTTGTCCTATAACACATCCATCGTATAAGTCCTATCCAAATCTTATTCTGCTTCTGCTAATAGAGTGCCCAGCACTAGGCCATTTCCACTGTGTTCCATAAAAACACATCATACAATAACTAGTCCTCTTCCTTGCTTCCCACTTTATCATTTACCACATGATAGAGTCATAACCCAACCCATATTTTATTCTACACTTCCTGCCAGTCTGCCCAGACCTATGCAAGTTTGCCAGGCTAACCTCACCTGGGCTCAAATTCACATTGTAAGATCCACAGACCCCCCACCTCTTAAAGCTTAACTTGACCCCCAACCTGTCTTGTACTACACCCACAGGATCAGTTCAACCTCAATCTTATTTTGCCTTTACGATCAGGATACCAAGATTTCTTTGAACATAAATTTTGTCCTCTTTTCCTTCAGGCCTGAAATTTTCTCAGTTACTTTCTGATTAAATTAACCATACTATTGTCTATACCAATCCTTTTTTTTCTGGAGTGGCATACTTTTGTAACCAAAGTCATCCCAAGGCACACCACTGTCTTACAAACTATAAAAACATCTACTGTATATCTCATACACTTGCTCAACTGCCCAAAGGGGGGGTAATATCAGAGCAGCCAGTAACAAAGCAGGTCTGAGATCATCGTTCGCAGACACTGCACCTAGTGAGCACTTAGGTGGCATCTCCAAGCTGCTTCACCCTTTTGCCTGCCCCTCACTGCCTCAGAGGCAACTCGTATGCCCACTAACCACCAGTAGTGTGAAGCTCACTAGCATCCACACACTCTGGGCAGATTGACTCTAGCAGCCTGGAGATGCGTCTGAAGTGCTCTTTTCTAGAAGCTTTTATTCCAGCTTGTAGAGGTAGACCTGTTCTCCTGCAGAGATTTTCCCTCTCAGGTCAGACTCAAGTGTGCACTACACTATAATTTCCACAGCATACCTGTGTAGCTCTCATGGCACACTGCTTGAAGAGCTGTTTGTGACTACTATCATGCCGCTTGCATTTTTCAGAAAGATGTTTTAGGTCTCGTATCCCCATTATTGTCCACAATACTTCGACACTTTGAAACAACAAACAGGGAAAGCAAAAAAGGCATTACTTATACCACATCCAGTTAGCCAACTCCGTTTGTCATAGGAAGAGCAGAATAAGTCCCTGTGTAAACTCGTCCTCAATCTAGTCAGTCTGGTCCAAGCTTCTTTATCTTCTTTTTTTTTCTTCAAGTAAACGATTCAAGAAAGGGTATTTCGTTAACGAAATAACAGAATTTTCTTTGATTTCTGAAGTTTCATTTGAGTTTGCCATCTTCGTAAAGTTGCACTTGCTCATCTGTAGTTACCTTAATGGCAGGTGTGTAGTGTGAACCATTGACGTGAATTTGAAACAGTGCATCAGCGATTGTCCAATCACATTAAATTAAAAAACCTAAAAAAATACTAATTCGCTGCCAGTAAATGTGGGTGTAAAATCTGAAAACAGCCAATTAAAGGGCAGCCTAAGGTCACCAGCTTGCCAACAGATGAAGGACTTACAAACGGTACACTCTCATTTGGCCAGCACCCTTCACTCAGGAAACTTCACACAGAAATTAAACATGTACAAGTCAGAACCAGTTTTAATGGGTGTTGACATTGCCAGACACCAGGCACATTGTGCAAATAAACACATTTAGTTTATTATTTCGCATTACCTAATTAATTTAAGTAGAGTTTTTAAAATATTTTTTAGGGGGTGCAGCACCCAGCACCTGCTTTACAACCCGTCACTGCTCCCAGCTTTGTATTTTCAGATGTAAACTTTAGAGAGAACAGTAAGAAACATGATTTGCACTTTGTTGAAACTCTGAGTCTAACTGTAGCATTTGGTGGGGCAGTTTGCCAGTTCCAGGGGGTCTTTACTGTGTGAAGGGTTTCTTTGCCAAGTGTCCCAGGGGTGGGCCAGGCCTCTGACATTTTCCATCTTTGGCACACAGCTGTCTTTAAATTAATTGACTCACATATCCTTTGTGGGCACAGAATGAGTCAGTGGAAAGCTCAAAGTGTTCTTTGTTAACATCATCCTTTGTATATATTATATTCTGAAATATACTGCACCTTGATAAAGTCATTTGAGTTCTGTAAGTTCTCATTGTGTTACCCTTTCAAATTTGTATTTGTGAGTCTAATGTTATGCAGGTTGAATACTTGGAAACTAATAACACAGATTTTTCGGGAAAGAGAGATTTCATAATTATTCAGCCCCTTTGATCTAGTGACCCCCAACTGAACTGAATGAGTCATAACATTTAGGGTGCCAAAAAGTTGTCCCGTCATAATTAGAAAGCTCTGCCTTTGTGTAGGGTATGGTAGCTTGAAGAATTAACAGAGGATGACAGAAACTTTATGAAAATGTAGCACGAAGTGCAGAAACAAAGAATCTTAGCAGAAAATAAACACAATGTATGTCTGATTAATTCATTGTATTGAGCACTGAGATGAAATACAGAAGTTTGAGAACAACTCCGTTTTCTAAGTTTTTTATGGAAATGCAGTTTAATGTCATAACATTTCATGAAATCAAAGCATAGAACAAGTAAACAATGGCAAATAAAATAAGTCAAGGAATCATTAAGTGTACAAAATTTCAATTAAAATTTTTGATTCATCAAAGCAGCCTTCACCTTTTGCTGATATAAACTGTGGTAACCCTTTGATTCAGAATGCCAGTCACCAACTCTGCCTACAGCAGAAGAACCCCAGACCATCACACTTCCTCCTCCATGTTTGGCAGTTGGTGTCACACACTGAGGAGCCAACCTTTCACTAAGTCGACGGGGCACTAACACCCAGCATCAGTGATGAACCGAAGATTTCAAATTTGGATTCATTGGTCCATAAGACTTTCTTCCAGTCTATAGTAGTCCACAGCTGGTATTTCAATGCCCTGTTTTGCTTTCTTCCTGCTACTCGCCCTGTCAAATCTGTAGCACAAAGTCTCCTCTTCACTGCTTTTGTCGATCTGCACTGTTAAGCTGTGCTTGAAACTGTTGTGCTGTGAGGCGCCTGTGATTGTACAAGCTGGTGACCCTCAGAAACCTGTCATCTGATTGGCTTGTGAGTTTGGGTCTGCCAGATCTCGTCCTATCAGAGTTTCTTCCAGTTTTGAAGTGCCTTTGGACACCACTGGACTCACTGACACTTTTGTTTTTTTTCCAGTGTCTCTAAATGAAAGGCATATACCTCTAAGGGTAATAATGCGCCATCTCATTTCATTTGTTAGTTGCTGTTTTCTTGCCATTATCATTGGAATATTGTCCAAGTCGTACTTCAGAGGGTAAAGTAACTCAGTCTGGTCCAACTCTGCTTTAAGAGGTTTTTTTAAGTAATCAGCAGAGGTTGGGACACCTGTACAAATTGTTTGCTTCAACTTCATTTACTTTAATGGCTGCAGAACACCTGTAGGTTGTAACCTAATAGTTGTTCCCTGAAGAAGGCCCTTATCTGTTAAATATGGTGCTGGGGGTGTTATAACTGTATGTATGGCATGGTATGGCTGCCACAGGTCCTGGCACACTTCTCTTCATGGATGATGGAACTGCTGATGGCAGTTGCACAATGAATTCTGAGGTTTGTAGAAACATCTGATCTGCTCAAGTTCCAGTAAATGTCTCCCAACTCCCTGGACGAAGCTTCATCCTACAACAAGATAATTGTCCAACATACTGCTGAGGCAACACAGGAATTTTTCAAAGCTAAAAAATGGAAAAATCATGAAAGGCCAAGCCAGTCACCCAATTTAAATCCATTTGAGCAGGTCTTCCATTTACTGAAGAGAAACCTTAAGGGGTTAAGCCCCTGAAATAAGCAGGAGCTGAAGATGGCTGCATTAGAGGCTTGGTGATGTCTATGAGTCGCAGACTTCAAGCAGTCATTGCATGCATGGGATATGTGATAAAGTGCTAAATGTGACAGCTTTAATAGACCTGCCATTGCTGTGTCCAAACATCATGGTGCCCTGAAATGGGGGGGACCATATAGAAAAAGTGTTGTGTGACCGGAATGTCTGCAAATCCCCTTAAATGAAGGGCTTCAATGTGCACTTTAATCCCGATGTCAGAATTGCTTGATTTGTAATTTTAAATTGTGGAGCAGAGGGGTAGATCACGGAGAAATGTGTCTTTGACCCAAATATTATGGACGGCACTGTAAATGTGTGTGTCTCTTTAAAAATCACAGTTCTGCATGATTCTGGTGAGAAGAAGATTCTTGTGTGGTATTAATTTGCAGATTTTGTTTCCATGTATGATGCAATATATGTTTATTCTTATTGACATTATTCTTTATGGCTAATCTGTTGTATATTCTGTATTAGCAGAAAAGGATTTCATTGTTCATCCAACAATGGGGCTAACAGGAACCCTCTAGTTCCACGGGGAATTCAGCACACCATGCCTGGCTATAACATCTCAGTTGCAACTCTCAAAGAATAAAAAAAGGAAAATGAAAAAAGCAGCTATCTTTGCCATGAGAATCCTTTCCACTCATCTTTAAAGCTGCTTCACCCTGGACTGGGTGAGTAGGATCAAAAGTATGTTGTGCTTTCCTTGTGCCTAGAGCTGCAATTAGGAGGAAATTGAAAATAAAAAAAGATTTGCTTGGCACAGCTCAGGCAAAACACAGAAAAAAAAGGGAAAATTGAGCATTTTGAGGAACACCGCATGATACAAGATGTTTATATATACTATATATATATCCATCCATCCATTTTCCAACCCGCTGAATCCGAACACAGGGTCACGGGGGTCTGCTGGAGCCAATCCCAGCCAACACAGGGCACAAGGCAGGAAACAATCCCGGGCAGGGTGCCAACCCACCGCAGAACACACACAAACACACCCACACACCAAGCACACACTAGGGCCAATTTAGAATCGCCAATCCACCTAACCAGCATGTCTTTGGACTGTGGGAGGAAACCGGAGCGCCCGGAGGAAACCCACGCAGACACGGGGAGAACATGCAAACTCCACGCAGGGAGGACCCGGGAAGCGAACCCAGGTCCCCAGGTCTCCCAACTGCGAGGCAGCAGCGCTACCCACTGCGCCACCATGCCGCCCCTATATATATATATATATATATATATATATATATATATATATTTAACTTCTACGCTTACTAAGTTAAAGTGTTTGGTTCAGAGGCTAACATTGCTATCTGATGGCACTTTGACCCAGGTTTGAGTCAACACATTCTGTCTGGAGTCTCTAGGTAGAAGTTCAAACAATAACGGTGTGCAATCACTTGCAGTGAGTTTGAGTTGCAGCGCTATGCCAGCCTGGCATGTGTGAGTGCCCCCTGGAATAGTTTGGCTGCTCCCCATTCCTGCAGAGAATTAAGGTTTAAAAATAATGGACGGCACACATGGGCTAGCATCCTGGCCAGGACTGAACAGAGTCCCTTGCCCATCTGGGTGGCCAGTGTAATGGAAGGACCGGAGAGATGAGCACTAGTGTATATTTTTTCCCCCAATACGCTAGATGGCAGCCATCCTAGGTTAGGATTCCCACAAGGATACCTGCCAGGCATGCAGAGATTGGCAGTTCCAAGGGGCAGCCCTGTTGGGTTGTCGTGGGGACTGGCAGGGGGAGCTGACAGGATTCACAATCCCTACTTTCAAGGACTTCCATTCAACCCAGAAGGGCTTCCAGTGGGCTATGCTCAAGCACCAGAAGTACTCCTGGGTCATAGTTAAAAGGAGCTGCTCGATCTCAGCCAGGCGAGTCAGAGTTGGGAGAGGAGCTGGACAACACTCGCCTAGGAAAGGCCAAGGAGAAAGAATAATAATAAGTTTTGTTTATGTAGCACCTTGTAATAAATAATATTCATTGTAAAGTTGTGTTTTTAACAGGAATTTGAAATGGATAATAGATTTTTCCTTGCGAAGACTGAGAGGAAGAGCATTCCAAATTTTAGGACCTATCACACTGAAAGCTCTGCCACCCATAGTTACTAACCTGTATTTAGGTACAGTGAGTAAGTTAGCGTAAGTAGAAGCAAAAGTCTGTTTTGCTATGCTGCATTGTGCTGTGTTAAAAGAACAAGCCTGATCATTTTGTGAATAAAAAAATGTCAATTTGAACTTTGGGGTGGTTGTGTCTCAGGTTTGGGGGCTCAGTGGTGCTCCCTAGAGGTCACAATGGATAGTAAGAAGTGCTACTTTATTTCATTTTATAAGTCAGTCAGTCATAATCCAACCCACTATATCCTAACACAGAGTCATGGGGGTTCTCCTGGAGCCAATCCTAGCCATCACATGGCGCAAGGCAGGAACAAACCCTGGGCAGGGCGCCACCCCAACACAGGGCACCCACACACCAAGCACACACCTGGGACAATTTAGGATTGCCAATGCACCTAACCTGCATGTCTTTAGACTGTGGGAGGAAACCGCATTTTAAAAGTGACTGTGTTATAAATAAGCAGGCAGTTCAGCCTAGTGGTTAAGGCTTTGGACTTCAGACTCTGAAAATGTGACTTCATATCCCACTACTGACACAGTGTGACCGTGAGCAAGTCACTTCACCTCCCTGTGCTACAGTTGGAAAAACAAAAGAAATAGAACCAGCTGTCTCTCAAATGTTGTTAAGTTGCCATGAATAATGGTGTTTGCCAGGTAATGACAACTAGCCACTCATCCATCCACCAATTTGTAAATCTAGTTATTCAGATTATAGGGAGCGGGCACATTAGGCCCAATTCCAAGGAAAGAGCCTACGCTGAATCGAAATAAAAAATAGTAATAAATATCCAAATAAATAAATATACAGTACAAATATCCATCCATCCATCCTGTAACCAGTTTATCATTCTTAACATTTGTGGGTGAAATTCGGCTTCATTTGATTTCAGCTGGCAGTAACGAAGTAACAAATTGTACTTGACTATGTTTGGAGAATACTTCTACTTTAGAATAAAATTTTAACTTTTTACTTTCACTTTTCCTTCACAATCTTTTTAACACAAATGGCTGCTTTTACTCCAATATATTTGAATATACCGCAGTATTAAACCAGAAAAAAACTAAGAGCTACACAAACATGCAAAATGCTTTGCTCAGGCAATTACCTAAACTACAAAGAAACCACGAGACAGGATGATTGGGCCTAGGGAGTCCTGCCACGTGCAAAAGTTCGCTGATGACACTGCTATCGTGGGCTGCATCAGGAATGGGCTGGAGGAGGAGTATAGGGACCTAATCAATGACTTTGTTAAATGGTGCGACTCAAACCACCTACACCTGAACACCAGCAAAACCAAAGAGCTGGTGGTGGATTTTAGGAGGCCCAGACCCCTCATAGACCCCGTGATCATCAAAGGTGACTGTGTACAGATGGTGCAGACCTATAAATATCTGGGAGTGCAGCTGGATGATAAATTAGACTGGACTGCCAATACTGATGTGCTGTGCAAGAAAGGACAGAGCCGGTTATACTTCCTTAGAAGGCTGGCGTCCTTCAACATCTGCAATAAGATGCTGCAGATGTTCTATCAGACAGTTGTGGCGAGTGCCCTCTTCTACACAGTGGTGTGCTGGGGAGGCAGCATTAAGAGGAAAGACGCCTCACGTCTGGACAAACTGGTGAGGAAGGCAAGCTCTATTGTTGGCATGGAGCTGGACAGTTTAACATCTGTGGCAGAGCGAAGGGCGCTCAGCAGGCTCCTATCAATTATGGAGAATCCACTGCATCCACTAAATAGGATCATCTCCAGACAGAAGAGCAGCTTCAGCGACAGACTGCTGTCACTGTCCTGCTCCACTGACAGATTGAGGAGATCGTTCCTCCCCCAAACTATGCGACTCTTTATTCCACCCGGGGGGGTAAACGTTAACATTTAACATTATACAAAGTTATTGTCTGTTTTTCACCTGCATTATTATCATTCTTTAATTTAATATTATTTATTGTATCAGTATGCTGCTGCTGAAGAATGTGAATTTCCCATTGGGATTAATAAAGTATCTATCTATCTATCTATCTATCTATCTATCTATCTATCTATCTATCTATCTATCTATCTATCTATCTATCTATCTATCTATCTATCTATCTGTCTATCTAGTGAGTAGGTGCATAGAGGGATGGCACCACCAGTGCAGTATTTACGTATAAGCTACACAAGCTATAGCTTAGGGCCCCCACCTTCTTGGGGGCCCTCAAAACAAATTGTCCGAGTGCGCAATTGTCATATATACTTAAATATACTACAGCCTTATTTGTCCCAATCAGGCCCGGCCTTAGGCATAGGCGAAGTAGGGGACTGCCTAGGGCCCCGGCGTCCGGTGGGCCCTGGATCGACTCCTTGGTCTAATTTTCACGCATTTCACAGAGCTTCCGGGGGGGCTCCGCCCCCCTCAGGGGGCCCCTGGACCCCCCTTTCGCCTAGGGCCCCATAATACCTAAGACCGGGCCTGGGCACCACTGTGCTTGCCTGCTACAAAGCTGACATCTCTCCTTGTCAGGACACATGGCAGGATCTGCCCAAGAAGTAGGACTCGAACCACACGAGAACAGTACCAGCGATGTCAAGGTCAGAGACGGCAGCAAGAAGGACCTGATGGTGGATTGTGTCAGTGCCAGAGGAGAGATCAGATGACATGTTGATAGCTCTAGCCAGCCATAATGTATGAAGCCTGACTGATTGGGACCTGCTTCTTCTGTTCCTTACCATCTGTCGGTTTTTCCATTTATGAAGTGCATTTATTACCATCTGTTAAGCTCAGAGGCATTCAAGTAGATGAGCCTATGGTGTCCTGGATGATGGACTATCTATCAGGCAGACCTCAGTTTGTGAGACTCAAGGATTGTGTGAGCAACACTGCAGCACCACAAGGAACAGGCCTGTCACCTTTGCTCTTCACGCTGTACACCTCTGAATATAAATATAACGTCAGGTCATGTCACCTGCAGAAATTCTCAGATGGTTCTGCACTTTTCAGGTGTATTGATAAAGGACAGAGGAGAATAGTCAGATGGAGAACTTTGTTACTTGGTGCAAAGAGAGTTGTCTGCAACTTAACATCAGGAAAACCAAGGAACTGGTCTAAAGACAACCCAGTGTTGTGGTTGTTAGCAATGGAGTGTCTTAGTTGACTGTGTTTGGACACATCACAATATGGTTAACAGAAAGAAATATTTAGAATAATGAAAGCATAGGCAGCTGAGAAATCCTAATTCACTTGGGTATGAAAAACATTTTGTTGGTTTTCTCAGTAAAGTAAAATATCCACCGGTGGGTATGAGTAACGAGTTGCAGTGAAAGCAGGAACAAGCCTTTTGATTAATTCACAAATCCCATTAGCAAGTTCAGTTGGCTATAATTAAGAAATTATTTGAAAAAATAACCTGTGGCCCCAAGCTTTCTCCACAGAAATCTTAAAATGTGAAATTGTTATGTTTGTAGTATTCTACAGGTTAGCCACTAGGTGGCAGTGTTTACTATCATTAGGTCTCCCAACAGTCCATCCATTCTCAGGTAGAAGAAGGCCACAGCAGTACTTACAGCAGGAGCTTTTACAGACAAACACAATACAAACCAAAACTATCCTTTTATCTGTGTTTTAAGTCCAACTGTTTCCTTAAAGGGTCATGGGAAGATGGACACTATGCTACCACCATCATGTGAAAGTCTGGAGTCAACCCTGGACTGAATTCCACTTCATTACAGGGTTGTTTGAAAGACAAAATCATTTGGAGCCACCAATTAATCTAACACTCTAATCTTTGTGATGTTTGGTGGGCCTGTAGTGTCAAGAGAAACGCATGTGAGCTTAAGAGGGACAGGTAGTCCCTGCACACATAATTACTAAAATGCTGACTGAGGCAAGTTGGCAGTGGAGCCAGTTAAAAGATGGTCAAGGAGGAAGAGGCTGGTTCAGGGGACCGAAACCCGGTAGTCATGTCACTCATCTTCCCATTGCAGGTATGCAGAAAATAGGAGAGGAAAGACAGGCATTAGGCAACAGCGCCAACCCTTGATTTGGGGTGGAATTACTATTAGCTGAGCCCTAAAGTTGTCTCCCAGGCGTGATTGTACCCTGAGAATCAAATCCAGGTTCTCAGAGCTGTGGGGTAAAGACACTAACAATTGTCCTCAATTCCATCCTACTAAATATTAAAATTAATAAATATGATAAATGAACAAAAATTGTATTCATATAGTATGTGGTTTGCAATCATGGATGCTTTAACTGTAACACTGACATTACTTAATATAGTGCCATGGCACTATACCAGGACCAACTATAAATGTTTCCATACATTTTTTTACAATTATCTGGTGGTTGATTCATGGCAACTGGACTTCTTCCTCGTTAGATAGATGTGTTTCACTGCTCATCCAAGCTGCTTCTTCAGACTGAGGAATGTTGCTAGAGACCATAAATTTATCCTGCAGGTTAGTTTCACTACACACCTGCCCTGAATGGGCTCGTTGAGTAAAACAAAAGAAGGGGAAGGTGTGGGTAGATGTAACCGCCACACTTTTAATGGCCCCTCCTACCCCCATAGAGTGGTCGTTAGGAGTGGTCCACCTGGTCGAGGTGTAAATTGGGCCTGATTTTCCTGGGGATAGATGAAAGGGCAGCATGATAAACTGAAGACAGGTTATGCCTAAGGCCTCCACTTCTGTTGAACGAGGGGTTGCTGATTTGCACATGCAAAGCTTCCCTCTCTCAAACCACGTGTCTTCTCTATCCAATATCTGGACATTAATGTCCTCAAATGAGTGTCCTTTGTCCTTCAAATGGAAGTACACAGCTGATTCCGGCCCTGAGGTGTTGCATCTTCTGTGCTGGGCCATCCTTCTGTGTAGCGGCTGTATGGTCTCTCCAATGTACAGTTCAGGGCACTCTTCGCTGCATTGAACAGCATATACTACATTGATCTTCTTCTGTTTCGGTATCCGGTCTTTGGGGTGGACAAGTCTCTGTCTCATTGTGACAGTGGATTTGAAGTGAACAGGTATGTGGTATTTTTCAAAAATCCTTTTTAGCTTTTCAGACACACCAGCCATGTATGGAATAACCAGGTTCTTCCATTGGCCCTGGGACTCTGCCTGTTCCGTTGTCCTTTTTCTGGAACAGACAGAGAAGACAAGTTGTTTGAGAGAGAGGTGAGTGATGCTTTGCATGTGCAAACGAGCCTATTCAGGGCAGGTGTGTAGTGAAACTAACCTGGAGGATAAATTTGTGGTCTCTAACAACATTCCTTAGACTGAAGAAGCAGCTTGGATGAGCAGTGAAATCTATCTATTATATAGTGCCTTATCTATCTATCTATCTATCTATCTATCTATCTATCTATCTATCTATCTATCTATCTATCTATCTATCTAACGAGAAAGACGTCCAGTTGCCATGACTCAACCATCAGATAATTTCACCTGGATGGCTGAGAATCTTCACAGACATTTTTTACAACTGTAAGTTAAGGTTTTCACAGGAAGTCAGGGGCAGAATTTCAACTGGCAGACTTGATTGGTTTGATTCCAGCCTCTTAGCTATTAGACTCCATCCTTCTTTAAAAGAACCGCTGAACAGGTGCCTACTGGTACCTGGGGAGTAACAGGCCACAACTTTACTATCCGTTTTAATATTCAAGAATCGTCTGTGCCATTGTCGGCAGCTCACACTGCAGTGACTTTCTGGTCACAGAAGCAGTGCTACATATTAATGAAGCAGAATTACTTTGATTTTTTGATTTTGATTTAATATACTTTATTAATCCTCAAGGGGAATTTGTCTTTTTGCAGGACCTTTGGGGGTCAGAGCACAGGTCCAGCCATTGTACGGCCCTCCAAAGCAAATTTTGTTTCTGGTTTAGGGCCTTGCTCAAAGGCCCAACAGAGTGGGATCCTTTCTGGTAATAATGGGATTTGAAACGTCAGCCTCCCAGATAGCAGCACCTTAGCCATAAGAGCAACCGCTCTGTTGTTACTGAATCTGAGTATATTTAAAAATATCCTTACCTGAGTATAACATTTTCTGGCTACTTTCACTTTGACTTCATTACACTTTCAAAGACAAATGGCTACTTTTACTCCATGATATTATTAAACCAGAAAACACACAGGCTACGCAAATACCCACAATGCTTTACTCTCTGTCATTTATCTAAAACACGAGTGTCCCCTCGTATTCTTTATGTGAATGTATGTATGCAAAGAACCTGGAATGATTTTCAAGTGTGCTCTGCTGGCGCTAACATCCGGTCATCTACGTAGTCATTCCAAGTACACCTCGCTGCTGCCAGCTGAACGGCATGGCACTGGACGTTTGTGCCATGCATTCCCACTCTCAGAGCTGATGCTGTTGTATTCAGACGCTGTTCTCACTGCAGCCCACCAAACGTGGTGGAACTGACCTGCAAGGTGCAGTTCTATGTTCACACGCTGTGGTTCATTCACTTTGTCACGTGAGCTGCACTCACTATGTCTTCTCACATTATCCTGGGCATTATGGCTCTTAAAGAGATTGTGGACTCATTGAAAAAGCCAAAGAAAAAAATGAAAGGGCATTCCCGTGAAGAAGTGATAAAGTCTAGGTAAAGTGATACACTCCCCGACCACTTTATTAGATACGCCTTGCTAGTACCAGGCTGGACCCCATTTTGCCTTAAGAACTGCCATAATTCTTAGTGGCACAGATTCAACAAGGTGCAGGAAACATTCCTCTGGGATTCTGGTCCATACTGACATGATCGTCTCACACAGTTGCTGCAAATTTGTCACCTGCACATCCATGATGCGAATCTCCTGTTCCACCAAATCCCAAAGGTGCTCTGTTGGATTGAGATCTGGTGAATGTGGAAGCCATTTCAGTACAGTGAAGTCATCGTCCTGTTCAAGAAACCAGTTTGAGATAATATGAGCAGGGCTGTGGAGTCGGTAGATAAATCCTTCGACTCCGACTCCTCTGTATTTAATATGCTAGTGTATTTTCCATGTTGATTAAAGGAAGGCAACATACACGTCATTTAACCACAGAACTACTGGCTGGGAAGCTGACTCTCTTACCGTATTGGCCAATTTAAACTAAAGACAAGAACCCCTGAACACACATCAGGCCATAGCACACACCTCCACCTACATCGTTACACTTGTTTACACTCAAATGAACTTGTTAAACACAAGTTATTTATCTGAAATAAAATGAAAACACTTTTTTTAATGTACCATAATCCAGATTACAATATGTGAATGTCAGGTTGTATAATAGCTCAGCTGAAATTCACACTAGTAGTAACACAACTATGCACTGGGCTTTATTGTGACATCAGAGACTTGAGACTTAATTATGACTATAGTTTGTGAAATGGCACATTTGAACTTGCTGTATTTTATTTTCATTTCAACTTAAATTAGGAGTTGGAATCGGTACACTTTTGCTGACTCCGACCCCGACTCCAGGTACCCAAAATTGTCTCTGACTCCGACTCTGACTCCACAGCCATGAATATGAGCTTTGTGACTTGGCGCATTATCTGTCATAAAGGGATGGACATGGTCAGCAATACTGAAGTAGGCTGTGGCATTTAAATGATGCTCGATTGGTACTAAGGAGCCCAAATTGTGCCAAGAAAATATTCCCCATTCACCATTACATCACCACCACCACCAGCCTGAACCGTTGACAAGGCAGAATGAATCCATGCTTTCATGTTGTTGACGCCAAATTCTGACCCTACCATCGTAAGAAATTGAGACTCATCAGACCAGGGAATGTTTTTCCAATCTTCATCCATCCATCCATTTTCCAACCCGCTGAATCCGAACACAGGGTCACGGGGGTCTGCTGGAGCCAATCCCAGCCAACACAGGGCACAAGTCAGGAACCAATCCCAGGCAGGGTGCCAACCCACCGCAGGACACACACAAACACACCCACACACCAAGCACACACTAGGGCCAATTTAGAATCGCCAATCCACCTAACCAGCATGTCTTTGGACTGTGGGAGGAAACCGGAGCGCCCGGAGGAAACCCCCGCAGACACGGGGAGAACATGCAAACTCCACGCAGGGTGGACCCGGGAAGCAAACCCAGGTCTCCTAACTGCAAGGCAGCAGCGCTACCACTGCGCCACCGTGCCACCCCTTTTCCAATCTTTGATTGTCCAATTTTGGTGAGCCCGTGTGAATTGTAGCCTCAGTTGCCTGTTCTTAGCTGACAGGAGTGGTACCCAGTGTGGTTTCCTGCTGCTGTAGCCCACCTGCTTCAAGGTTCACCGTGTTGTGTGTTCAGAGATGCTCTTCTGCATGCCTTGGTTGTAATGAGTGGGTATTTGAGTTACTGAGGTAGGACATTGCGCTGATTCACATCATTGTTGCCAGTTCGCAACAACACCAAGAATAATAACTGTAACAAGCACTGAAATGGAAAGAATGTGACCCACACACTGAATGATAATGGGCATGTTTGTTTAACAATGGATGATCCACAGCTGTAGTTTCAGGAGAATCAACTTCCTGCTGTTATGACCAAGGGAAACTCCTTGTAAAATAATATTCACTGAAACTAGCCATGGCTCTCTTGCCATTTCTAAAGTTGCATTCACTCTTCCAGTGTCCCTAAAAATCGCCTTCCAGAGTTGCACTTTGTGCCACTCTCTCCGTAATCTCCTCTTATTTTCTGCAAAGCTCTATTTATCCAATGTCAGAGAAGTCTCTGTCTTCCTTCTTATACCTTCCTGGGCTTGTAAAGTGTAACAGCGTATTTTTCCACCGCTCCACGTGAGGTAATATTAAAGCAAGCAGCACAAATCCAAATCACTGTTTTTTCTGGAGTTGTTGGTGTGATTGATGGCACAAACATAAAGATCAATGACCCAAGTGTGCAGGAGTACACATATGAGAATCGCAAGTAATATCACAGCATCACAGGTGGTCAAGGATGCAAACTGATGTAGTAGCCAGCAAATTACCGTGAAGATAAGCAG
This sequence comes from Erpetoichthys calabaricus, assembly GCF_900747795.2. NCBI lineage: Eukaryota > Metazoa > Chordata > Cladistia > Polypteriformes > Polypteridae > Erpetoichthys > Erpetoichthys calabaricus. The sequence continues at coordinate 177,568,407 of NC_041401.2, forward strand.
GGCTGTATGGGTCATTGACAGTGAAATGTCACCCAGGTATGCTGAGCTCTGCATTCCATGAACCCCTGGAATATTCGTGTTACAGTTTACAAGCCCAGAAAGGTTGAGGAAGGCAGGTGGAGACGTCTGAGGAACTGGATAAATAGAGCCTCACAGAAGATAAGGATCATGGAGAGAAACATGTCACACAACTCTAGAAGATGATCAAGAACACTAGAAGAGTGAATGCAAACTCAGAAACTGTGGACAAATACCCATGGATAGTTTCAATAATTAATATTTTCCAAGTTGTTTACCGTGGCCATAACAGGAGGAAGGAGATTCTTCTGGAAGTATAGCTGTGAATCACTTATTGTTAAATAAACATTTAGTTGAAACAGTTTGGTGTTACCAAAGTTAATGAAAAGATACAAAAGCAAACAAAACAATCCATAGCTGTTTTGGATGATTTAGGATGTAGATTATGTTGTCTGTTTTTTTTCAGAATTTACTGTCTTAATCTTCTTTATTTATTTATCTGGTTTGTACAATGCTATATACTGTATATTCTGCCGTTCTTTATTATATTCTGTAAGTGCCTTGAGCATGGGAAAGGCGCTATATAAATAAAATGTATTATTATTATTATTAGATGAAGTCCTTGAATGTGATTGGTTGACCAGCTGACAAGAAGGAGAGGAAAGCAAAAGAAAAAAAATAGATATCATGCAACTACCAACTTATGCAGGCCAGACCACCCCAGCCAGTTCTCCCAAGAGCAGAATGCAAGATGCTGAAAAAAAGGATACTGAGAATTTCATCAGAGGACCTACATGTAGCTCTTGCAACTGTTTATGTCAAAGTACACAAGTCCACCATTAGAATGAGGCTGCACAGATTAGATCTACATGGAGTTATTCAGAAAGATCATCAAATTAGGACTAAAGCTTGCCCAAGGACACTTAACTGATAACCATGACTTCTGGAACAATGTGTTCTGGGCAGATTAAGCAAAGACAGAGTTATTTGCCCACAGTACCAGAAGACTAGTATGACAAAAACAAAAGACACCATTTGACCAGAAAAACCTGATAGCAACTGTAAAGCATGGTGGTGGATTTGTTATAGTATGGGGCAATGAGGAAATCCACAATGAATTCTTCATTGTACCAGAGGCCAACATAAACTCCAGCCTCTTGTGAACCTGAATTAGCTTAAACAGATCTGAGAAACCTATGTTACGTTATCTTTCACAGTTAGAGCGTCATCTTTAAACAATGTTTTACAATACATTCACAATGCCATCAAGGATCAGCAGGAAACAGAATGAGGTGGTTGCAACCTACTTAACTACCCAAAGTAGAAACATTTTATTTTGAATCCTTCTGAGATGCATAAACAAACCAAAAGGCAGCTTATGGGCCCAGGAGCTTATGTGCAGGAAGCATTGCAAACTGTTCAATGAAGAGTATTCCAGCTTTCTGAACCTTGGTACTTTCATGACATAGACTTTAGTTAGGTGGATCACAGTGAATAAAGTGGCATGTGTTTGGTGTCAAAAGTGACCTTGTGAATAACCCCAAGAGAATTCATTAATTTAGGGAAAGTTAGGGTAATCTACATAAATATTACTTGGGGAACATTTTGCAGACATTTGCTCTCATACTTACGGTGAATGTTGAGGTTCTTATCACAAATAAAATTTATTACCATTTATTTTGGACAATAAACACTTTCAGTCTGGTTAAAAAAGTGTAGCAGCGATTTTACTTTCTGCAGAGGCAACAAAAAGCCTGCGTGTCTCCTTAAATGCTAATGAACTTTTACCTCTGCACTATTGAGAGCAGGGTGGCACGGTGGTGCAGTGGTAATGCTGCTGCCTCACATCCGGGTCCTCCCTGCGTGGAGTTTGCATGTTCTCCCCGTGTCTGTGTGGGTTTCCTCCGGGCGCTCCGGTTTCCTCCCACAGTCCAAAGACATGCAAGTTTGGTGCATTGGAGATTCTAAATTGTCCCTGTTGTGTGCTTGGTGTGTGGGTGTGTGTGTGCGCCCTGTGGTGGGCTGGCACCCTGCTCGGGGTTTGTTCCTGCCTGGCGCCCTGTGTTGGCTGGGATTGGCGCCAGCAGACCCCCATTACCCTGTGTTAGGATATAGCGGGTTGGATAATGGATGGATGGATGGGTTGGAGAATGACTGTCTGACTGACTATTGAGGGTATATTGACTACGGTAACTGCATTATGGTGTGGTATGGCAAATGCTCTGTAGCTGACAGGAAGACCCTGCAAGGGGTGGAGGAAACTACCCAGCAAATCATCGGCATCCCGCTGCTAACTTTTCCTGACCTGCAGTATACATGGTATCTTCGACAGGCTCACAGCATCATCAAAGATAAATCACATCCCAACCATGAACTATTTACCCTCCTTCCATCAGGGAGCCGCTACAGGAGCCCTTGGTCCTACAGCAGCAGGCTCAGGAACAGTTTATTTCATTACACTATCACCATTCTGAACTCTCAACCCTTACCACTCAATAGCTTGTCTTTATAAATATCAATAACTTTTGACTGTACTCTATGCATATTTTCATCTGTTTACATATATCTATTCTGTACATAAATCATTTCATATATCTATATTTATTCATATCATGTATCTGTACATACTGATCAGTATTCATAGCTATACACTCTTCCTTGTATATACTACTACCTATAAATTCCAATACTGTATATATACTGTATATATATTACTCTACTATTTGCATTTTGCAGTTAGATACTAAACTGCATTTTGTTGTACCTGTACAATGACAATATACTTGAATCGAATCTAATCTAATCTAAATTGCTGTGGTGTAAGTGTGGGTGTGTTCTTGAGCATACCTTCTGATCAACTGGTGCCAACTTCAAGGGTAGTTACTGCCTCATGCCATATACTAACAGAATACACACTAGGCCTTGTGGCAGACGACCATGGACCTTGCCTCACTGGGACGCCTGGAACAAGGAAGGACCGGGAGAGGGGCAATATATTCCCCTGGACACAAGAGGGCAGCCTCCCTGGATTCTATCAGGACCATGGATATAGAGCTGGGAAGCTCATCCCTGTGGGTGTCTGTGGTCACCACCGGGGGGCGCCTGGATGGTTTCTGAGCCACTTCTGCCACACCAGGAAGTGCTGACGGAACAGATACTCCCGGAGTGCTTCCAGGTGCAAGGGCAGCACTGCCAGAAGATCATCAGGGAGCACCTGCAGCACATCCGGGTGTGCCATAAAAGGGGCTGCCTCACTCCATTTGGGGAGCCGGAGTCGGGTGGAAGAGGATGGAGCCTGCAATGGGAGGAGTAGAGGCAGCAGAAGAAAAGGAAGTCTAAAGGACTGTGAGCTGTATTGGGCTGAGTATTGTGTTGTGTTGTGTGCCCAGGAATAAGACCTGTGTGCTTTTTGACATCTGGAGTCCATGTCTGTCTGTGTCGAGGCTGATCTTCCACAGCCTCAATGGAGCTGAACTGGAGAAGCCAGATATAAAATGGATGGGACATCATAAGATATCTGTCATCAAAAGATACTCCTGAATATCCCTGGAAAAAATGAGTGGGCTATACCAAACCACATTCTGAGGCACAATCCTGACTGTCCTAAATTCATTCAGCAAAGAGTCACATATTCTAGGAATTAAAAAAAGAACCCCTGGATAAACTACGAAGACTGGCTACACTTACAGTAAATGTTTGTGAATCTACAATTAGAAATGCAGTTGTTTACTCAAGATTTATGGAAGATTAGCAAGGTGGAAATAATGTTTGATAAGGAAGAACAATTCACTCAGTTTTAAAACATATCTGAATAATCTTTAACATTTCTGGATGTATATCATATGAACAGGATACACTTTTAAAGACCAAAATCCATCTCTGACGTTATCAATAAGAACCTCATAACAATTGTCAAGCATAATGAATGTAATGTGATGGGCATGTGGATGCGTTGCTGGGTCAGGATAAATTGCTAAAATTAAAGAAAAAGGAATTTTGCAATTTGTAAGTGAATTGAACAAGAAAATGTCTGGTCAACAGTTCAGGACTACAGGTTCAAAAATGTTAAAATGAAACAGCTTTTTGAAGAAACATGTCAGTCTATTGTTTTTTTTTCAGATAGAAGGTTATTCCATGTGACAGACTGCCAAGAAACTGAAGATTCAGTGCAAAGGTGTCTATTACTGACTTGAGAGAAGAGGGCAAACTGGATGTAACCAGGATAGAAAAAGAAGGGGAAAGCCCAGATGGACAACTGAATAAGAGAATAAGGAAATCAGAGTGTGCAATAGGAAAAACAAGCGCCTTACAGAACTTTGATTGGTTTCTTCATTAAGGACACACCAAATTCCAGTGTCGTCTGCAACAGAGAACAGATGAATCCAGGATGCTGACCATAATATGTTTTTCAGTTACCTTCTGTCCAATATTTGTGTTCTTTTGCCTTTTTAATGTTTTGTTTTTATTTGCCTGTTTCAGATATGGCTTTTTCTTTGAAACTCTGCCTCTTAGACCAGCATCTCTAAGTCGTCTTTTCATTGTTGTAGACAACATTAGTATGTTGTGTATATTTAAGGAAGAAGACAATTGAGGAACTGTAAGGCATTTGTTTCTCAAACTACAGAATCTGTTGTATTCAATTCAAATTAACAGTATCTTGATAAAATAAGGTATCAAAATCGATCAAAAAAAAAACCATCAAAATTTCTGGGTTTGTCCAGACCTTTGACTGGTAATGTACATCCATGTTCTAACCTGTTAACTAATAATAGAATACCAAAAATGTTTAATTGTACTGTAAGATATATAGCAGGGGTAGGCAACGTCGGTCCTGGAGTGCCACAGTATGTGCAGGTTTTTGTTCCAACCCAGTTCCTTAACGAGAACTCAATTATTGCTGATGAAGCACATATTGCTTAAGTGACATTTTAATGCTTCATTTTAGTGGTCTCGCTTGTTAAGGTTCTCCAACCTTAATTGCTTATTTCAATCTTAAACTGCTGCATTCAGTGTTTTAATTGCTCCTTATTAGCAATAAGATGTAAAACAGGGGTAGGCAACGTCGGTCCTGGTGAGCCACAGTGGCTACAGGTTTTCATTCAACCCAATTGCTTAATTAGAAACCAATCATTGCCAATCTCAGACCTTATTTAATTTTATGGCTTGTTAGTCTGTGCAATGTAAGGCTTTTATATTGTAGATTTTTTTCCTTTCCAAGGATATCATCCAAATGATTTGAAGCCTAAAACAGATCATTTTCAGTCTGTCACATTTTTCTATTAAGTGTTTTATTAAATCAAACCGTGCATGATGAACACACACAGATGTAATTGGAAAAAAAGCTAGCTGGAGAACTGCTGGCTGCTTTGTCTTTTACATCTTATTGCTAATAAGGAGCAATTAAAACACTGAATGCAGCAGTTTAAGATTGAGATAAGCAATTAAGGTTGGAGAACCTTAACAAGCGAGACCACTAAAATGAAGCATTAAAATGTCACTTAAGCAATATGTGCTTCATCAGCAATAATTGAGTTCTCGTTAAGGAACTGGGTTGGAACAAAAACCTGCACATACTGTGGCACTCCAGGACCGACGTTGCCTACCCCTGATATATAGTATCAATGGATTGTAATGAGCGGCACGGTGGCGCAGTGGGTAGTGCTGCTGCCTCACAGTTGGGAGACCTGGGTTCGCTTCCCGGGTTCTCCCCGTGTCTGTGTGGGTTTCCTCCCACAGTCCAAAGACATGCAGGTTAGGTGGATTGGCGATTCTAAATTGGGCTTGGTGTGTGGGTGTGTTTGTGTGTGTCCCTGCCCGGGATTGGTTCCTGCAGACCCCCGTGACCCTATGTTCGGATTCAGCGGGTTGGAAAATGGATGGATGGATGTAGGCCTCTACGTTTTTTTTCACTAACGATTTCTAATCTAGCATCTATACCACATATTTCTAATGTAGCACCTATACCGCAGATCCGCGTCATTACGGGGTATAGGTGCTAGATTAGAAATCTTCAGTGAACAATCGTATACAAAATAGAAAAGTATATCGATTTTACTATTATTCTTCATTTAAATTCTTAATGAGTTTGTGGGTCATCGTCTTTCTTGTTGAAACAAGGCGATGATGACCCAAACACTCGTTTAGAATTTAAATTTAATTACGTCCTTCAAGGACTCAAAAAACAGTTTTAGTTATAACCCTTTTTTTTCCATTTAGAGGACATGAATTTACTGGCAGAGAGAGAGGGTCGCTGCTGTGTCTTTAAGAGAGCGCGCGCAGCCGTCGAGATGGGCGGGCAGAGCGCGCAGCTGACGACTATTTGTACCACGTGACAAGCGGAAGCTACAGTTTCTCTTCTCACTCTTTGCAGTAATAGCAGCGGCCATCGCTGTCATCCTCGCAGCGTTGCTTTCAGCTCCGATGGAGCGAAGCCGCGACAAATGGTGATGATGGTGACGACGACTGCGCGGCTCGGCGGCATCCGCACTGTTTAAACCCATAACTGTCACCGTGTTTTTTTTTCTTTTTTGGTTCAAGTCGTTTGTTTTTTTGTTTTTTTTTTTTTTTTTTTTTTACAAGGGGGACGTGAGAGGAGCTCTCTTGCGTTCTTGTTGGAGAGGATTTATTTGTGGGGCGTAACGCATTTTATTGGGGGCCTCCTAGTCGTCGACCAGAGTAGGTAAGTTGTAACGAGTTCGAAGACCGTAAGACACAGAGTATGGGCTGTATAAGTTTGGACATTATTGGCGGGACCGTGTCCGCTTTGTGCGGAAAAGGCAGGCGGTGAACTGTTGGCTTCTGGACTGCGGCGCTCTTCGGCCCCATTCGGTAGTTTCTGCAACAACGCCCCGGACAAATGGATAATAATAAGTAGAAATGTGAAAGACAGCTGCCCAAGGCAGTAAAATTACACACGTAGAGGCTTCACGGTGCGTTGTAAAACAAAACCCAACACGCTAAATACTCTTAAGGGAAACGGTCGCTAGAAGGCTCCAGAAATAATATCTATGAAGGGACAAAGTTGACATCTGTGCTTAGGCGACTTCAACTTGTAGTCGCTGGCGAGTCGCATCTTTGGCTGCAGTAATAACTCGCTCCGTAGGGTTGGGTAGTGTTGCGGTTGTTATGTTAGCGTACCTTGTAAAATTGTTTTTATTGAAAGGGTTGGGGAGCGCGTGCTCGCCTATTAGCGCCGCATCCACTGGTTTTCGAGTGCGGATCCCGGGCACACACTTGTTTGTCTGCTAGCTAACTAGTCCGAGCTTTTTTTTTTTTTTTTAAAAAAACTCTGCATTCCTTGTTTTAGATATTTTACACTTTATTCCGATACTAGCATTTTTTTTCTTTACTAATTAATATTCTGAATGGGATGTAGTGCAGTTGTCTCTCATTGTCTCTGCTCTTTAGATGTTAAACTTTTTCGATAGTTGCGAACATGTCATGAAGATCCTTGTTTGGTTTTGAGGACGTATTACATCAATTCATTTAATGTTTATGATGAGCATTCCTTAGATGTTATTGTGTCTTTATTTCAAGTTAAGAATTTCGGTGAACTCTTCCAAGTTTAATTTTGGTTCCTTGTCTTTATTAGCGAGTATCAATATTTAATAAGATGGCAGGAAGACTGCTGCTAGGGACCCGATTCCAATAACGCCTGTCATTTGAATTCCGCAAACGATGTATTTTCGTGACCGTACTTATTTCTTTATTTCGTATGTGTAAAATTGCTTAATTTGTGAGTGACTGGAGTACGTTATGTTCCCACCAGTTTCAGTCTTACTGAAATTTAAAAACAGGACATAAAACTTTATTACAGAGACGTAAGCCTTATTGACGTTTTTTCATTATTAACAATCCATGTTGCTATGGTTATGAATTGTTGGTGTTTAATGCGTTACTGTAACTATAAACTTTTTGTTTACTTAAATCTGAGTACAGTACAACAATTTAAAGTTTGCATTGAATGAGCCAGTGTCCGCAACCATTAAGTCAGATTCCTCTTAAGTATACGAGTTCTTTCCTGATAAAGTGATTCACCTCCAGTCAGTGTTGTTTTTGGGATGTGCTTAGAAATCCCACATGGACATGAGCAGGAACACAAGTCCACAGAGTGGGTTGTATTAAAAGTAGCGCCACCATGAAACACTGTAGACTGCCATGCTATGGGATTGTGAAATGTATTGGCTTGCGTTGATTTCCGTTATCAGCTATTAACTTATCAGTCTTTTTTTAATATAACATGAACCATATGCTCTTATCCTAGATACCTTTTACAGAGCAAACATGATTATAATGCAGTGACTGAAATTTATTAACATACAAACGGAACCAAAACTGAAGCTTTGAAAAACACTTGAAGGAGCTTTAAAGACCTGATGTCTGAAACTGTGACAGAAATATAGACATGTGAAACCAAATCAAAATGGTAGTGTAAGACAGTGTATTCGACTTGACTTCAGAACAGTGCAGTACCTAGAAAACAAGGGGAAAAGATTTAGATGGGCCATGAATTTTCTTTTTTTTTTTTAGTAATTGTATGGATTACAACCTCGCATACCATATTTATTTGGAACATTCCCAGTAGATCCCATAAAATGTAAGGTTTTTCTTCCATGGGTTTCTGGTCCTTGTATGTCATTAAGCAATGCTTTGCATGCAGGTCGCTCAATGATGTATAGAATGTTTATATGAGGGACGCGTTTGGTGCTTTGAAACAGTATTCATATTTGTAAATGCATGTTGGTGATGTGAGTGAAATTTGATTAGTTTTATGGTGTGGCCACACAGTTTACACCTTTTCAGATGAAATGCACTGCAATAGTTGTCTAGGGAAATGACTCGTGTCGTTAGCCCCAGTGATTCAGCCATGTGGATTGCTTTAATATCAGCCCTTAGACTGTCTCCTGTTTTGCTTGGTCTGTCCTTCTGTTCTCCAAGTTTGTGCATCTAAATTAGGTTTCATTATAATTAAGGTTATGTCTGTTAGTGTGTATAAACGGAGACGTCACAGAACATGCATGAATTGGCACAAGCCGTGATGTGTGTGGTTTTTCTATAATTCCCTTCGTTGAAGATCAGTGTTTAAGCACTCTATATGTAATTCCTGATCATGTATGAAACCCAGTTAATCTAGTTCAGTGGTTTGGGTATGACTGCATCGGGAGTAAGGTAGTAACTAGCCTCTGGGGTTAGAGGTGCAGCCATTTCATCAGGTTTTTTTTTTTTTTTTTGCTGTTGAGGCAGCAAGATGTTAAAAAGCACCTTTTCAAAAACAGAGGCTCTCCTTTTGCTCTGTCTTCTTTTATTATCTCTGACACTATAAATAGTATGGCACTCGGCAGGTCTCACCCAGAGGAGACATTTAACATTGCAGTAATTTTTTTGTTGAATGCTACAGGAAAGTTTGTAGTCCTGTAGTCCTCAAGGGGGTGCTGACTTGCTTTTTATGGTATAGATAATTCCAAGAAGAAATGGTGCAGTAGCTCATGATGATCACACTTTTTCGTTCAAAATTTTTTTTTTTTTTGTTCAGTTGATATGGTCATGCAACTCTACACCCATCAGACTAATTAATTTTTTTTATTGAACAAGACAGGCTGTGTTCCAGGTTATGATGTATAGAAAGTGTGGGTACATCTGTTGCCTTCTACCCCACTGCTTCTTTAAGTCCTTTTTTAACCACTCATGTGTACACTTGTTATGTGTAATGGTTAGAATTTCACACACTACCTAAAGTGGAAGTGTACTATGAATTGGACATCCAGTTTGCTTGCTTCATTTTCGGTTGCACTTTTGATCAAGCTTTCAAATTTAATTATGCAAAATTGTTTTCCCTCTGTCATTCTAATAAGCACACTTTTTTTTTAAATAACATTCAATTGGTTGAAAAGAGTTTTTTTAACCTCCTGTGAATATTTTGTTTTATCCCAAAAATAAAGCTTCAGCATATAATTTGTTCATATAATCCATGAATCAATTTAAAAGGATGAAATACTCCATTACCATGTGTTTAATATTAAACTTCAGATGTATTTCCCTAAGAGTATAACAATAATTGTTCCACTAACCAATTGGAACTAATGAGTTTGGTAAATCTATGCCCTTAGGTATTTTAGAGCAAAACTGATCATCATCTAGTTACACAGTATTACTCTTCATAGTTAGCTGCTTTAGTGGCATGTTGGCATAAACTAAAATCTTCCATCTCAATGGGTTTTTAGTTAATTCTTTGAAGTCTGGCTTCATTTATAATGGGAGTGTAGTATTTTAATGCATGAAATAAAGAACCTTTTCTTGTCTTTCAGGGGAGTGTTTTGGTCTGTTTCACAGGCTTGTAATAAAAACAAAGTAAAGCTTTTGAAAATGTGTAGCATTAGTTCAGTGATTCTGTATGTGCTTCTAAAAATTCATATATCTGTTTGAATTTTGATTTGGCACAGCCAGTTCACCCTTCTTTCTTGGAAGAATTGGTAATTTTAGCTACTTTATTGCAGTATGACACAAGAACCATGGAATTCTTATGTACACTTGCTCTTGGTAAAGCATTCAGACATATAATTACAATAATTTTGGTATGATTCACGCCATTACACCAGAAAGTTTGGCTTTTCTAGGTATAGCCTGCTCAACTGTCCATTAAAAGCATACTCTAAGGTGATTTGGTGAGCTTCAAATGCAGCCTTTTACACATTCCTACTTAATAAATAAAAATAGTAAAAAAAAAAATGAAGAGGGTTTTTTGCTGATATTCAGTATTTATTAAAATATTACCTGTGATGCATATGCAGGTTTGTTAATCATCAGGCAAAATGTAATAGCTATGTGATCGGGATAGATGAGCCTTTTTTTTTTTGTTTTTTTTTTCTTTAATGATGAGTTGTAGATTAGTTGTTCTGTTTATTATAATATTTCTGCTTTTCCAGAAATCAAAGCACTGATCTGCACTTAAATGACAACAAGCAGATTTTTAAACTTGTAGCATATGCTAAGCCTATCCTAACTTCATGTTCTCATTTAGTGTTTCTCACTTGAAGACATATTTGTGCCATGCATTCTCCCCCAGCCCTCCATCTTACCATTATCAGCAGCCTGTTCCAGCTAGTAAATAAGCCTGCAGCAGAAGTGGTCAGTGTACCGGGCTCCTTTTATACAGGTATAATATCTCTCTGTGACTGCCAAGTCAGTAGTTTTTTTTTTTTTAGTCATTCTCTTATGTGTTCAGACCTATGTGTATATATGTATGTGCATGTATATGCATGTATCCTTTTTTCTTTTAATTAGTTGGCCTCTGTGAAAATCCAATTTTTTTTCCCCCCATGGACGAAGTACTGCATAGGGAGAAACAGCTCTGTAGAGCAGTTTTCTCCTTCATTTGCCTATATCGCAGTAGGGCACAGCTGCTGCCAGTACTTGCCAAATTTAATTTTACCTCTGGTAGGTAGCCTACATTTTGGGAAAGTCTCCAGTAGGTATCTATGCAGGGCAGATATTTTTACACCTCCCTATTCCAAAGATTTTTATTTTTGAGGTGTTCACTTTATTGTCTGTTTTCTGCATGCAGTATGTCAAATCATGAATGAACAGTATTTCATGTTGCACATATGTGATTTAAACCTTTTATTTAATAAATATATTACCAGAGAAATTATTAAAATTGAAATGATCAATGTTAGCAGACTGAGTTAGATATCCTCTTGAAGCAATATAAAGGTGTCCTATACCCTATGTTTATTTTGTATTAATGTGTAATTTTTCCTTTCACCTTTTTAGTTATTTTCTTGGCTACCAGCGTGGTGCAACAGTGAAGAATACATTTAAAGCATAGTGCAAATAGTTGGTATCAGCATAGCATTTAAAAAGAAAAACAGAAATGCTATCAATGAAAGGTCATTTGATGCACAATACATTACGTGCCCTGCTTCACAAACTGCATCTAGAAGTGAGTTATGTGCTAGGAATCCCATAATACTGTGGGGCAATGTTAACTGGGGTCAAAATCCAACTAACGTAGATGTTAAACTGCATGTTTAAAAGTGCCATTTTTCAAACCTATATACATTTGTAACTGGTTATCTTGTGTTAACTCATGAACCCCATATTGTTCAGGTTGTTTTTCAGAAACCCATCGCAGGTGTTCATAAAACCTGAGTGCTGTAAGAAATTGTAGAATATTTAAAGGTGGCAATCTAGAGCAAGTAGGTTAAGTTGCATATTCTGGTTTAGTTTCTTGACATACAGTACTTTGCAAATGTTTTAGGCAGGTGTGAAAAAAATGCTGTAAAGAATGCTTTCAGAAATATAAATGATTTATTGTTATCGATTTTACAAAATGCAAAGTGAGCAAACAAAAGAAAAATCTAAATCAAATCAATATTTGGTGTTACTACCTTTTGCCTTCAAACCAGCATCAATTCTTATAGGAACACTTGCACAAAGTCAGGGATTTTGTAGTATTATAGTCAGGTGTATCATCAATCAATTATACCAAACAGGTGCTAATGATCATCAATGTCACACGTAGGTTGAAACACAGTCATTAACTGAAACAAACAGCTGTGTAGGAGGCTTAAAACCAGGTGAGGAACAGCCAAACTCTGCTACCAAGGTGAGGTTGTGGAAGACCGTTTCATGTCATGGCAAGATTGAGCACAGCAACAAGACACAAGGTAGTTATACTGCATCAGCAAGGTCTCTCCCAGACAAAGATTTCAAAGCAGTCTGGGGTTTCAAGATGTGCTGTTCAAGCTCTCTTGAAGAAGCACAAAAAAACGGGCAATGTTGAGGATCGTAGACACAGTGGTTGGCCAAGGAAACTTGGAGCAGCAGATGAAAGATGCATCAAGCTTATTACCCTTCGAAATCAGAAGATGTCCAGCAGTGCCATCAGCTCGGAACTGGCAGAAACCAGTGGGACCCAGGTACACCCATCTACTGTCCGGAGAAGTCTGGCCAGAAGAGGTCTTCATGGAAGAGTTACAGCCAAAAAGCCATACCTCCGACGTGGAAACGAGGCCAAGCAACTGAAGTATGCACGAAAACATAGAAACTGGGGTGCAGAAAAATGGCAGCAGGTGCTCTGGACTGATGAGTCAAAATTTGAAATATTTGGCTGTAGCAGAAGGCAGTTTGTTCATCAAAGGGCTGGAGAGCGGACAATAATGAGTGTCTGCAGGCAACAGTGAAGCATGGTGGAGGTTCCTTGAACGTTTGGGGCTGCATTTCTGCAAATGGAGTTAGAGATTTGGTCAGGATTAATGGTGTTCTCAATGCTGAGAATTACAGGCAGATACTTATCCATCATGCAATACCATCAGGGAGGTGTATGATTGGCCCCAAATTTATTCTGGAGCAGGACAACGACCCCAAACATACAGCCAAAGTCATTAAGAACTATCTTCAGCGTAAAGAAGAACAAGAAGTCCTGGAAGTGATGGTATGGCCCCCACAGAGCCCTTATCTCAACATCGAGTGTGTCTGGGATTACATGAAGAGACAGAAGGATGTGAGGAAGCCTACATCCACAGAAGATCTGTGGTTAGTTCTCCAAGATGTTTGGAACAACCTACCACCCGAGTTCCTTCAAAAACTGTGTGCAAGTGTACCTAGAAGAATTGATGCCATTTTGAAGGCAAAGGTGGTCACACCAAATATTGGTTTGATTTAGGTTTCTCTTTTGTTCATTCATTGCATTTTGTTGATTGATGAAAATAAATGATTAACACTTCCATTTTTGAAAGCATTCTTTGTTTACAGCATTTTTTTTTTTTCCACACCTGCCTAAAACCTTTGCACAGTACTGTAAATTATGCAGATAAAGTGTCAGGGTTTTTACAATTGACATTTTTAGTCATTATTTACTTCAAGAGGCTACCTTTTATAACTACCTAAAGCAGTATGCTCCTTGAAGCGACCTTTGATCAGCATGATCCTGTTGTAGCTGAATGTGTTGAAGCTGATGCTTCTGCTTTTATATGGAGCACCTTTTTAAAAATCCATTTCATTTGCAGCAAAGTTAAAAACATGAATTATTTCTGCTTCTGCATTGTAGGTATTCAGATATTAAACTTCCATTGCCCTACAAGCCAGGGAGGGTACTGTACTTTACAAGCAGGTATTTGATGCTTTTTCAGTATTCTCGACGCTGTGCTATTCTAAAATGCAACTTACTGTTGAATTTTATTTTGTATCTTGTGATGATCATTATGGAGTTTTAAATGCTGTAAAGTCACTTTCTGTTAGTGTGGAGATGTCACAAATACATGTGATCAGAAAATACATCAAGTGTTGCCAGCCTTGCAGTTGGCGAGCTAACAGTTTATTACTCAAAAGTGATGAACTTCATCCTGATGGATGTAGCATCTAGGAGCAACAACAGCTCAACCATGAGGCGGTAGACTACATAAACTCTTAGGGCAGGGCCAGGCTGCAGAGTGCTAAATTGTGTAAAAATCATGTCTGTTGCATCACTCACAGCAGAGTTCCAAACCTACTCTGGATGCAACCTCAGCCTAAGAACTGTGTTGGGAGCTTCATTAAATGGATTTTTATGCCTGAGAAACTGCACTCAAGCCTTGGATCACTACGCACAATGCCAAGCATTGGCTGGTGTGGTGTAAACCATGCTGTCATAGGCCTCTGAAGCAGTACAAAAGTCTTCTTGAAAAGATTGAATCACACTTCACTATCTGGCAGTCTGCTGGTTAAATCTTGATTTGGTGGATGCCAGACTGTGTAGTACCTACTGTAAAGTTTGGTGTAGGTGGGATAATGGTCTGCAGCTGTTTTTCAGGATCTGGGCTACTTTGTTTTATAGCTTCAGAACCTGAACTTGCAAATGTTCTTTTGGCTTAATGGTGAGGTATTAAACCTCCTACCTAAGTTAAAATATGTAATGCACCACTATGGTGTTTAAAAGATAAAAATGTTTTAAAAATAATGTTTTAATGAAGTTTCGTCCCAGGCTTTTGCGCTGCTTTGAATGTATATGCCTGCTAACATTTAAAATCGACACCTATGTTAGTTTTATGTCCACAAATTTCAACAAGAAAACACTCTTTTAAGCAGTTTAGTTTAGTCTCTAAAGTCATTAGTGCTTTCTTGTACAGAGCCTTTTGTGATGCTGTTCTTGAGAGACTCCTGTTACAGTAATGTGTAATCATAGAAAACACTTTATCTTTGCCAAATGAAACTTATCCAAGTAGTATTTAAATTTATGTACATGCAGTCAGTCATGCTGCAGACAGGATTTCTAATGTTGCCATTCAGTTCAACACAATGCATCTTAGTTTTATCATGTTTTGCAGACATGTAGCTCTTCACTTTAGAATTGTCTTCTCAGGTTGTGCTTATAGAATGAGATTTATATACTTTATTTTGCATCTGTGATGGTAACACAGCAGAGACTATACATTTGAGTACACGTACTCGTCTCATTACTCTACCTTTTCTAACTGCCTGAAATAGTTACGGAAACACTTTTTTTTTTTTATATAAATATTCTTGTTTTACCTAGAATAATGCTTCGCTGGTGACAACTCTTGGTTTGTGTTCTTGCTTTTTCACTTCCATTTATGTTTGATATGGACCCCCTCTACCCTTGTAATATTAGTAAGCGCATGCTTTGATTGGTGTGTATGGAGTTGCTTAAAGGAGTACTTCCCCCAATTTTTATTTTTTTTTTTTATAAACATTTATGATTAATGAAGATAATTTTTGTCACAGTGGGTTTGTAAGGGGATCAATGGGAAAGTAAAGAATATCAGTTTACTTGTATTGTATTATATAATACATATGTTCAAAATCCAGTGGTATGCTTATAATTTCCTAATTGTGTATATTTGCTTAAAATATTCTTTTAGTAAACCACTTCTGAAAAATTCTTTCATGGATAGCCAGGGACTGTTGATGGTTATGTTGCATTAAATGGCACCATGGATTCCGAATCCTTTTCAGCATAAACAAGTCTCTGTATATTGGGTGCCCATGATGTTGATTCCATAAACACAAAGCATGCTTGTATCCAATGTTTCAAGGTGAATCCTTAGCTAATGAACCCTAAGTAGAGAAAATTTAAGACTTATTGCATAACTGTGGTGCATAACTTGGGATGAAAATTTGATGTGTCAATATGTGCAACAATTTAAGCATGGCTAATCTCCAATACTAGAGTAGTTCAAGGCAGTGCCAACAAGAGCATATGTAGAGTTCTAATGTGAGAATGTAATCCATGTTCATTATTATGCAATATTAGCTTCATTTGACTGTCCCAAATGTGAAAGCAATTGACCACAATCCTTCAGCTTTACAACTGTCTTGCTGCTGGGTGAATGTTCAGAGGCAAGACACCCACCTATATCTCCAGATATAGCCCCATGTGACTTGCTACATTATTTGGTTAGTCAGTCATGATTGTTAAGGCTTGGCAAAAGTAGCAGAAACAATAAGAACTTGGAGCGGAGTATAACATGCTAGAATAGTTATTCAGACATTTTTAGAATACCTAGAAAGATAACTACTATTGGCAGGTAAATTATTCCAGAGTTGCCGCCAATAATTTAATTTTTTTTTTCAACAGTTTTTTCCTTGGAATTTTAAGGAGCTCTACACTTTAAGTGTACACAATACTGTAAGCATTAATACTTTAAGATAAGGAGTGACTAATCCTTTTATGACTTTATGTTAAAAGGAAACTTTTAAAATCTGTTCTTAATTGAAAGCTAATCTAGCAGTTTAAGAACTTTAAGTTTTGTGGCTTCTGTGATCCTTGCTGCTATGCTTTTAATTGAACTTGTGAGCTTTAAGAAGCATTTTAATAGCCAGTCAACATCTTTCATATTAAAAAGGCACTTTTTATTTCTAACATGGGTTGCAGGTGGTGGCTAAATTGAGATATATATATTGGATGAAACTCATTTAAAAAAAAAAAAAAAAAAATCAATTTTTGTGTAGAGTGGTGAAACAAAACTCATTCTAATTTCAGCATAGTGTGACTCCGGACACCACACTGCAGTGCAGTCCTCTGCTCTTTCATTTTCATAGTTGTTCAAAGAACAGATTTTGAAAACTCTTCTGGCGCTATAAATGTGTTCCAGTTTACTCATGAATCGGAGATCCCTGTGTTACTGCTGCTTTAATAAAACTGTTAATCATCCGTCTGGCCAAGCAAATACTGGTTTACTTTTCCATTAATAATAATGAAACACAACTTCCATATTTCAGATTTTTTTCCTTTAATTGTAGCAAATTGCAAATTACATTTTTAAAGAGACTTATCAGAATTCTCAATTCTGGCTTTCCATCTATTTCTGTGCTTTAGAATTCCCACTATAGAGCCAACACGCTGTGTCCTGCAATGTCTGCTTTTTATGTGGCTTCCAGTTTGACACACAATGCCTAAAACAATAAGGTGTAACTAAAAAATAAACGGGCAACGTGTCTTAAAGTGTTAACTGCATCTATAAAGGAGAGAAAAAGGTATATAAATTGTGAGGAACCGGACTTGTTAATGGGGTAACTTCGTAAGGTGCACAGGAGCCGCTTTTTGGAATGAGGCCACAGTTGCTGACATGCTTTTTATTGTGAGCGCTGCGCTGTTAACTGTACCATGAAGTTGCCCATTGGACACCTCCAAAATAACTATTAAAAAAAAAAAAAAAAAAAAAAGTCTTCACATGCATGTTTTAAGCAATAGTTCACAATTTATAAGCATGTAATGCTTTACAAAGCCATCGTGAAAAAATAATTTTGCACATGAATATTAAAAGCATGTAGCACTCAGAATATTAAGCTCACCTATACTGCATAATTTGGTGAAACTGTCAATAGGGGAGAAAAACTAAGGTGGCGTTATTTCTATCTGTTCATTGATTGACAGCTCCAGCCTGCAATGCTGACTTGATATCCCATGCTGACTATCAAGTTGAATCTAGTCTTATACACACCTACTCTGTTGACTAATAGCTGCTTTTTAACCATGTTGATGGTGTATCTTGTGCACACACACATTCATACATGAAAACATGACTGTTTGAAAACGCTATGCCATTTAAACATGAGTGGTCATTTGAACATGGTGGGGGGTTTTTTTTTTCCCTCCTCCGATCTTGCCTGTCTTCTGCGTTTGTGGTGCATGGTAATGAGAATACAAACAGACTTCTTTTTGGATACATGGTACACAGTCGGCATGACACTGCCAGATCTAAACGCTAGTGTGGCGAATTGCTTTCATACTAAAGTGACAATAGCTGCAGGTGGAAGTCCCATTTTGCTTATGGTGCCAAGCAGAGTTGCATTGTGGTGCAGCAGTCGGTTCGCCAGCAAAAGTGCTGTGAAGAAGCTTTCTGTTACAGTTCTGCCTTTGTCCAGTCTGATAGCGGTCATGGGGCATCGTATCTTTGATTGCCATTACAAGAAATAGTTCTGAGCAAACATCAGCCACAGCGCTGCTCTTGTGAAAAGAATAGAGATAAATGCCATCAACTCGGAGAGGGATAGGAAAGTTTGTTGTACTATGTGAATATCACTGAGAGAATAAAACTGAATAATAAAAAAAACGAGCACTAACTTTTACAAGTAGCAAAAATTTACACTGGGTGTTCGACTCCAATCAGATGTATGTTTTCATTATTGTAATAGTTGCAGCTCACTACTCAAAACACAGAGTGCCCGGTCTTGAACCCGGTACCTTTGAGTTATAAGGCAGCAGTTCTTACCTCTGCACCATTCAAGAATACATATCAACTTCCTGCCAATTAATATTTGAGCTAATGTTTAATTCATTGACAACAACATGTTATATATATAATAAATAAATAAATATATATAATATATAATTTTTTTATTTTTTTTCCCCCTTTGGTTATATTCTGGAATAAAAGCACATGTGTATTTGATATTTGGACTAAAGTCTTAGTCTGTTTAAGGCCTTTTCCTCAGGTGTTACTCTCTAGCTTTAGTTATCTTGGTTATTCTAAAATTGGCAGTTAGGGAAAAATTTTGTCAGAAGTAAGTAATTAATGATCTGAAAGTGTTACATGCCATCCAAATGGTGAACAAAATTGCACTTTGATCCATTATGCCGAGTTTAAATTCCATCCTCAGATATGCAGATTTCACGCAACATTCTTCCTGTGCCTTTGTGGGTTTTCTCTTGTTGCTCTAGTTTTCCTCCTACATTCAAAATGGTTATAGGTGTAGGTGAGCATTTACGATTTTCATACTTTAGAGAAGGCACATATAAGGAAATATTTTTAGGTGTGTTTTCACAACTGTGAAACTGAAGCCGTGACTGTAAGCCACCAGCATGATGATTGGATGTCAGTGCTACTAGCATGGTCTCGGTCATTCTCGCAGCAGAAGGTATGTTTCAGTCAGATTGTAGTATGGCTTGCTCGTGTGACTACTTGTCATGTATTCAGACTTGAAGCACTGAAAACAGTTCTGTTCTGCATAGGCCCAACCAGCCCCACACCCCCCAAACTCTCTTCAAACCAGTTGCTCACTTATCACTTAAAGGGCTCAATAGATGCATGATACTTGATTAACCTTTTATACTGTCAAAGTGCATCTTTATACATGAGCAAAAGTGGTCTAATTTAGGAAATTTAATATTTTAGTTATATTTACCTGCATACTTTTTGTATAATTTTAAATGCATTTTCACAACTTCCGTTTCGGTGAACTTTACTGTAAGGGTGTTTTTTTTTTTTTTTTTTTTTTTATAAATCACTACTACAGTAGGTCTTTCTGTGCCAGACAACACCATATTTCAAAGTAGTTTATGAATGTTGCAAAAAACATTAAGTCAATCAAAATCAATATTTTACATAATTGTCTCAAATTATTCCTTTCTATGTTGTCTGCATTTTTTTCATTAGTAAAATGTGATTTACACCTGTATATGCCAAGATGAGCAGTGTCACAGCGAAGTAAATCTCTTCTCTCCTAAGTCAAACTACAGAGTGAAAGGCTGATTACCATTGGAAACTAAAGGTTCAGAGAGTTTCAATTACACTGGGGCAAAAAGGTATTTAGTCAGCCACCAATTGTGCAAGTTCTCCCACTTAAAAAGATGAGGCCTGTAATTTTCATCATAGGTATACCTCAACTATGAGAGACAAAATGAGAAAAAAAATCCAGAAAATCACATTGTCTGATTTTAAATAATTTATTTGCAAATTATGGTGGAAAATATTTGGTCACCTACAAACAAGCAAGATTTCTGGCTCTCACAGACCTGTAACTTCTTCTGTAAGTGGCTCCTCTGTCCTCCACTCGTTACCTGTATTAATGGCACCTATTTGAACTCCTTATCAATATAAAAGACACTTGTCCACAACCTCAAACAGTCACACTCCAAACTCCACTATGGCCAAGACCAATGAGCTGTCATAGGACACCAGAAACAAAATTGTAGACCTGCACCAGGCTGGGAAGACTGAATCTGCAATAGGTAAGCAGCTTGGTGTGAAGAAATCAACTGTGGGAGCAATTATTAAAAAATGGAAGACATCTAAGACCACTGATAATCTCCCTCGATCTGGGACTCCACGCAAGGTCACACCCCGTGGGATCAGAATGATCACAAGAACGGTGAGCAAAAATCCAGACGGGGGACCTGGTGAATGACCTGCAGAGAGCTGGGACCAAAGTAACAAAGGCTACCATCAGTAACACACTACGCCGCCAGGGACTCAAATCCTGCAGTGCCAGACGTGTCCCCCTGCTTAAGCCAGTACATGTGCAGGCCCATCTGAAGTTTATTAGAGAGCATTTGGATGATCCAGAAGAGGATTGGGAGAATGTCATATGGTCAGATGAAACCAAAATAGAACTTTTTGGTAAAAACTCTACTCGTCGTGTTTGGAGGAGAAAGAATGCTGAGTTGCATCCAAAGAACACCATACCTACTGTAAAGCATGGGGGTGGAAACATCATGCTTTGGGGCTGTTTTTCTGCAAAGGGACCAGGACGACTGATCCGTGTAAAGGAAAGAATGAATGGGGCCATGCATCGTCAGATTTTGAGTGAAAACCTCCTTCCATCAGCAAGGGCATTGAAGATGAAACGTGGCTGGGTCTTTAAGCATGACAGTGATCCCAAACACACCGCCCGGGTGACGAAGGAGTGGCTTCGTAAGAAGCATTTCAAGGTCCTGGAGTGGCCTAGCCAGTCTCCAGATCTCAACACCATAGAAAATCTTTGGAGGGAGTTGAAAGACTGTGTTGCCCAGCGACAGCCCCAAAACATCACTGCTGTAGAGGAGATCTGCATGGAGGAATGAGCCAAAATACCAGCAACAGTGTGTGAAGACTTACAGAAAACGTTTGACCTCTGTCATTGCCAACAAAGGGTATATAACAAAGTATTGAGATGAACTTTTGTTATTGACCAAATACTTTTTTTCCACCATAATTTGTCTGATTTTTGCAGAATTTATTCGCAATGTGATTTTCTGGATTTTTTTTTTTCTCTTTTTGTCTCTCATAGTTGAGGTATACCTATGATGAAAATTATAGACCTCATCTTTTTAAGTGGGAGAACTTGCACAATTGGTGGCTGACTAAATACTTTTTTTCCCCACTGTATGTATAGTTGTCTGATTGATCATTCATATTAAGGCACAGCTGAGCGTAATAGGCAGCAAATTGCAAGTGCAGCAGCTCACTGTTAAGCACAAAGCATTCTGACCGTTCATGTTTGGTTGATGCGCAGTGAGACTTGAACTTTGTATTCTAGCAATTTTTTTTGGAAATAATGCCATACTTTTGAAGGCCTATAAAAGTTACAGAATGCTTGTGCTACAGAATATTTAGGCTTTAAGTTAGACTATGATCACACTTTTGACCTTGAGAGTGACTCATTTGGTGATTGCATTAACACTATGCTTGATTTGCAAGTATACTATTGAGGCATGCAATTTTACAGTTTTAAATGTCCTGCATTCAGTCACCATACTCGGACACTGTCTTCTGCATGTTCTCCCTCTGTTAGTTTTCTGAACAGTGCTCCTTCAGTTTCACCTTGGAGTACTGGCAGCATTTCTGAGCACACTACCAAGCACTGTTATACTGTACCTACGCTTCTCAAATTTTCACAAGGACCCTTCCTTCGATTATCCATATTACTAACCGAGAATAAACCGGATATGGACGCAGGTACACGGCGATGGGACCATGAGACGTACTGCGCAGGCGCGCGTCCCATACACCGCAAGCGAAGTCTTATCCACCGCGAACGAAGGAGTCACGGCCCAAGAACGAAAGAGCTCAACTAATGTGAATGAGAAATGAAGCA